>NC_041389.1:512419549-512430270 GCF_002162155.2 Triticum dicoccoides
TATGAGAGAGAGAGAGAGCGGGCGCGAGAGAGAGATGGAGTCTTAGTGTGTGTGGGGGGGTGCGTGCGCGCGTGTATGTGTGTGTGTGTGTATGTGTGTGTGTGTCGCGGGGTCCTCTGTGGCGGATGTAATTTAAGTGTGCATGGCTTCATCATAGAGAGGTGATGTGTATGGCAGAGGCCACCAACGATGGGGTGCGAGAGAGAAAATGCATGTAGAGAGGAAGAGAAGGTGTGTGCGCGTGAGAGGAGTCGATATCGAGAGAACGTGTTTGTTCGAGAGACACCGAGGAAGACTACTATATATCGATGGTGCATGTAGGCGGGAATTAAACAAAGGGATGGTCTTATTGATTTCGGGGATATAGGGGAAGAGAGAGAGACGGGGTGGGGGGTAGCTAGAAGGAGATTGTTAAGTGTGAGTGTGTGTTTTCCCATCCAGGATTGAGGGTAATTAACTACATATGGAGACATAGAGACCTTGAACGTGCATGTGTGAGAGGTATACATGTATACGTGGGATGTGTGTGTGTGCGCACGCATGATCGAGATAAAAGAAAGAAGACATAAGTCATAAGATCAACAACATGGGAGAGACGGATCGGTATGACAATATGCATGCATGTGAGAATGCAGGCAAGAAGGCCCGACAATTGAGCATGTGTTTCTGTCTTTAAGAGATAGTGGCATGGGCTGTAGCATGCATCTATGGCGAGCGGAGGGAGTGAGGCACAATGATTGTGCAAAAGAGATCAACCTATAAATGCATATGTATGGAGAGACATATATAGTGTGGGTCATAGGAAGCAAGACTCCGTGCAAGAAAGAAATGTTGACGGAGAAACTACAGATAGATATAGAGATGGAGATGCTAGCTAGAGGGTGATACATCTCCAACGTATCTACTTTTCCAAACACTTTTACCCTTGTCTTGGACTCTAACTTGCATGATTTGAATGAAACTAACCTGGACTGACGCTGTTTTCAGGCGAATTACCATGATGTTGTTTCATGTGTAGAGAACAAAAGTTCTTGGAATGTCCTGAAAATCCTCGGAGGCACTTTTTGGAAAATATAAAAAATACTGGAGAAAGAATCAAGACCAGGGGGCCCACACCCTGTCCACGAGGGTGGGGGGCGCGCCCTCCCCCCTGGGCGCGCCCCCCTGTCTCGTGGGCCCCCTGAGGCTCCGCCGACCTCAACTCCAACTCCATATATTCTGTCTCGCAGAGAAAAAACTCGGAGAGGAAGTTTCATCACATGTTGCGATACAGAGCCGCTGCCAAGCCCTAATCTCTCACGGGGGGCTGATCTGGAGTCCGTTCGGGGCTCCGGAGAGGGGGATTCGTCGCCATCGTCATCATCAACCATCCTCCATCACCAATTTCATGATGCTCACCGCCGTGTGTGAGTAATTCCATCGTAGGCTTGCTGGACGGTGATGGGTTGGATGAGATTTATCATGTAATCAAGTTATATTTGTTAGTGTTTGATCCCTAGTATCCACTATGTTCTGAGATTGATGTTGCTATGGCTTTGCTATGCTTAATGCTTGTCACTAGGGCCCAACTGCCATGATTTCAGATCTGAACCTATTATGTTTTCATGAATATATGTGTGTTCTTGATCCTATCTTGCAAGTCTATAGTCACTTATTATGTGTTATGATCCGACAACCCCGAAGTGACAATAATCGGGATACTTCTCGGTGATGACCGTAGTTTGAGGAGTTCATGTATTCACCATGTGTTAATGCTTTGGTCCGGTTCTCTATTAAAAGGAGGCCTTAATATCCCTTAGTTTCCACTAGGACCCCGCTGCCACGGGAGGGTAGGACAAAAGATGCCATGCAAGTTCTTTTCCATAAGCATGTATGACTATATTCGGAATACATGCCTACATTCCATTGATGAATTGGAGCTAGTTCTGTGTCACCGTATGTTGTAGCTATTACATGAGGAATCGCATCCGGCATAATTATCCATCACTGATCCATTGCCTACGAGCTTTTCATATATTGTGCTTCGCTTATTTACTTTTCCGTTCCTATTGTTACAATCACTACAAAACCCCAAAAATATTACTTTTGCTGTCTTTACCTTTACCACTGTTACCATTACTATCATACTACTTTGCTACTAAATACCTTGCTGCAGATGCTAAGTTATCCAGGTGTGGTTGAATTGACAACTCAACTGCTAATACTCAAGAACATTCTTTGGCTCCCCTTGTGTCGAATCAATAAATTTGGGTTGAATACTCTACCCTCGAAAGTTGTTGCGATCCCCTACACTTGTGGGTTATCAAGACTAATTTCTGGCGCCGTTGCCGGGGAGCATAGCTCTATTCCCTGAGTCACTTGGGATTTATATCTGTTGATCACTATGAAGAACTTGAAAGATGCTAAAACCAAAATCTATCCCTCAACTATGAGGGGAGGTAAGGAACTGCCATCTAGCTCTGCACTAGGTTCTCCTTCTGTTATGAATAAGCTTGCGACACCTAAACCTGCTACTGCTATGAATTCTTATATGTCGCATGCTATTGATGATGCCACTTCTGCTATGCATGATACTTATGATGAAATTACTTCTATGCTTGATACTACTGTGCCGTTAGGTGAATTTCTTGATGAACAACTTACTAAGGCTAGGGAGAATGAAATTATTGAGAATGATATTATTGATGATAGTGATGATGAAAGTTCTCCGAATGATTATGAATTGCCTGTTGTTCCAGAGGGTTATTTTATGGATGAAGAAACTACTAGAGATTTTCTTGCTTGCAATGATAGATCAGGTCTGAAGAAATTATTAGCTAAGCTGAAACAAAAGACTCTAAATGCTAGAATGAAACATGACCCTACATTTGCTACTTCACCTATCTTTGTTACTAATAAGGAATATGAATTCTCTGTTGATCCTGAGATTATTACTTTAGTTGAATCAGTTCCTTTTTATGGCACTGAATGTGAAACTGTTGTGGCACATCTCACCAATTTAAATGATATAGCCACCCTGTTTACTAATGATGAGGCATCTCGCTACTTTTATATCCTTAAGATATTTCCGTTCTCACTAAAGGGTGATGCTAAGACTTGGTATAATTCTCTTGCTCCTGGTTGTGTGCGTAGTCCCTAGGATATGATTTATTACTTCTCTGCCAAATATTTCCCTGCTCATAAGAAACAATCTACCTTGCGGGAAATATATAATTTTGTGCAAATCAAAGAAGAGAGTCTCCCACAAGCTTGGGGGAGGCTTCTCCGATTACTAAATGCTTTGCCTGATCATCCACTTAAGAAAAATGAAATACTTGATATCTTTTATAATGGACTAACCGATGCTTCCAAGGACAACTTGGATAGTTGTGCTGGTTGTGTTTTCAGGGAAAGAACAGTCAAGGAAGCTGAATTATTATTGAATAATATGTTGACTAATGAAAATAGTTGGACTCTCCCTGAGCCAATTCCTAAGGCAATTCGTGAACCAATTGAGCCAACTCCTGAGCCTATTCCTAAACCCACTTCGAAGAAGAGAGGTGTTCTATTTCTCAGTCCTGAAGATATGCAAGAGGCAAAGGAATCAATGAAAGAGAAAGGTATTAAAGCTGAAGACGTTAAGAATTTACCTCCTATTGAAGAAATACATGGTCTTGATATACCGCCTGTTGAAGAACCACACTATTTTTATAACCCGACACAGGTAGTAAAGGTAAATTCTCTCTATAGATATGATAAAGTTGAAATCCCCTCTGCTAAATTTCATATCCCATGCTTAGATGAATTTCATGACTTTATGGCTAGGCAAGAAAGTTTTAATGCTTATATTGGTAGAGAGTTAAAGAATAATGCTTTCGAGATAGGACGCGTGAGTGATAATATGACTAGAGTTAAAGGTTAACTAACTCATTAGCAAATATGCGTCCATGGCTGCTACTCAAGCTGAGCAAGTACTTCAAGCTCAGAATGATTTGCTTGATGAATTAAATAATAAAAATGACTTTGCTGTTAGAGTGGCTACTTGAACTGGTAGAATGACTCAGGAACCTTTGTATCCTAAAGGCCACCCTAAGAGAATTGAACAAGATTCTCAGAATAATAATCTAGATGCTCCTAGTTATTCTAAGAAGAAGAAAAAGAAAAATGATAGGACTTTGCAAACTTCTAGTGAACCTAATGTAGAAACACCTGAGAATCCTAATAATACTTCCATCTCTGATGCTGAAACACAATCCGAAGATGAACATGAACCTGATGATAATGCTAATAATGATGTTCATGTAGATGCTCAACCTAGCAAAAATAATGAAATATAAATTGAACCTGCTATTGGTCTTGATAACCCACAATCAAGAAACCAACGTTATGATAAGAGAGATTTTGTTGCTAGGAAGCATGGTAAAGAAAGAGAACCATGGGTTCAAAAACCCATGCCCTTTCCTCCTAAACCATCCAAGACAAAGGATGATGAGGACTTTGAGCGTTTCGCTAAAATGATTCGACCTATTTTCTTACGCATGCACTTAACTGATATGCTTAAAACAAATCCTTATGCTAAATATATGAAAGATATCATCACTAATAAGAGGAAAATACCTGAAGCTGAGATTTCCAGCATGTTTGCCAACTATACCTTTAAGGGTGGAATACCTAAGAAACTTGGTGATCCCGGAGTACCCACTATACCTTGCTCTATTAAATGAAATCATGTTAGAACTGCTTTATGTGATTTTGGAGTCGGTGTTAGTGTTATGCCTCTTTACTTGTACCATAGACTTGAATTAAGTAAGTTGACACCCACTGAGATATCCTTACAAATGGCTGATAAATCAACTGCTATACCTATCGGCATTTGTGAGGACGTGGCTGTTGTTGTTGCGAATGTTACTATCTTAACAGACTTTGCCATTCTTGATATTCCTGAGGACGACAGTATGTCGATTATCATTGGTAGACCCTTTTTAAATACTGCAGGTGCTGTTATTGATTGCAACAAAGGCAATGTCACCTTTCATGTCAATGGAAATGAGCATATGGTACATTTTCTGAGGAAACAACCTCAAGTTCACAACATAAATACTATTAAGAAAATTCCATCAATTATTATTGGAGGTTTTGAATTCCTCTCCCTACTGTCAAGAAAAAGTATGATATTCTTATTGTTGGGGATTTTCATATCCCCGTTGAAGTAACCTAGTGTCACTTTGAAATTTCTCCGGTTCCGTCTTATTCGGAATGAGTTTGTTAGCAAGACTTGATCAACCTTGTTAGTGGATTCATTTTGATGATCATGAGATGGATGAAACTAGAAGGCATAAGCTTATGTCCTTTCTTTTTACTTTCTGATATTTAAAATAAATAAAGAAAAAAATAGTATTATCTGTCTGTTTTCTGAATTATCCTTGCAATAAAAAAATATCCCGAAAATAAAAGTGCTCCAAATGCCCTGCAAATTTAGTATGATTTTTTATGAATTATTTGAGGATTTTAGGCACTGAAAACACTGCGGAGGGGCAAGCACAAGGCCACGAGAGTGGAGGGCGCGCCCACCCCACCTGGGCGCGCCCCCCTGTCTCGTGGGCCCCTGGTAGCCCACCTCCACTTATGCCAGCATCCACACACTTCATCTTCTACCCAAAAAAATCCCCATCCAGCTCAAGCACGATTTCTAGCTCATTTTGCTGCGATTTTCGATCTCCTTGCTCAAAGCTCCATTCACAAAACTGCTTTGGGAGATTGTTGCTTGGTATGTGACTCCTCCATTGGTCCAATTAGGTTTTGTTCTAGTGCTTTATTCATTGCAAATCCTTGTTGTCTTGGTGACCCTGTTCTTGAGCTTGCATGTTAAATTTATGAGGTTCCAAGTAATTCTAATGCATGATATAGGCTCTAGGCACTTGTAGGAGTAGTTGACCCTGTTCTTCTGACGTTTTATTCACTTTTATTTTGAAGTTACTAAAATTTCAGAAATTTTCAGAAATTGTTAAGGAGACTTTTAAGGGGCTCTTCTAGCCAAGGCTCTCAGGAAAAACAAGCTAAAGAGAAGGAAAAAGCCAAGTATAATCTTCCTCGCTTAGCGGAAGTACAGTCATGTGAATGGCCATGTGATAACTTCTTGAAAGAAGCTGAAATTCATGAAGTTTTTTATTCTTTGATCGAGAGTGTGGACCTCACCGATTTCCTCCACGACCGGATAGATTAGTATATCTTACTTACCAATACCTTCGTGCAAATTTTTTATTACTATCCTAAGAAGTCACCGCCTTCAATATCATTTCATTTAAATGATGAATTCAGAGAAATGACTTTACATGATTTTTGCACAGTATGTAGGATACCTTTTGAGGGAGAGTTAGAGGAACCCCATCGTGAAGATGTGGATGGCTTTGTTAACACTATAGTTGTCGAGGAGCCAAAGAAAGGTTCCGAGGCAAAAATCTCTAGCATACACTTTCCCGTTTTACGTTACTTTGCTATATTTGCTAGTAGATGCTTGATTGGTCGTGGAAATAGTGGAAACTTTAATGTTCCTGATATTATCATTCTTCAGCATGCCTTGTTTGGAGACAATAGTTTTAGTATGGGTGCCGTCATTGCTAAACGGCTAAGCCTGAATCGTACAAAAGGCCCCATATTTGGAGGTATCTATGCTTCATGTCTTGCTAGACATTTTAGGATACCTGTTAGGCACTATGAGAAAGAGGAGACAATCTTGCCCTCTTACATTTTAGATTACAGGAGCATGGTAGCACACAACTTTATTGTTCAGAATGATGATAAGACGCTCCTGTATAACTTGAGATTCAATAAGAAACACAGTGAGACTATTATTCTGCCTGCACCTTTGTTGTTTGATTTGACTGCAGATAATTTTCTTGTTACACCGGAGGCGGTGTACTCTCATTGAAGCCAAGCGTCCACTCTAGAACCTGAACCTAAACCGGAACCTGCACTGGACCCTTATCCTGCATCATATTTCCAGTGGGATCCGGAGATGGCCAGCCAGTGGTATCCTGATTACACTTCCCAGTACACTGGGGAAGTAGCATCGGTCCTTGGCATTAGACCAACTTAGGCCAAAAGCCTAAGCTTGGGGGATTACGTATTTCTCACCGACTTTACATTCATGTTCACACACTAGTCATCGGTGCTCATACTCTTTCATTGTAGTATCCATGCTAGTCTAAATTTCTTTTTCTAGTTTTATTCTTGTGTGTTCCATAAACCTTAAGAAAAACCAAAAAAATTAGTTAGTTTAATTTCCATGCTTGTAGTAGAATTAAAATGAAAACCCAAAAAGATTTCTTGGTCTTCTTTTACTTGTTGGGAGCTTTCTGTGTAAATAGTTTTCTTTTCTTTTCTTTCCTTTGGGGGTCGAGAAGACCATATTGAAAATGTTTAGTGGCTCTCATATGCATGATTGTTTATTTAATTAGAGCCCATATTACTTTGTCTTCTCTCTTTTGAGTTGAATGCTTGCAGATTCCAGCTTAGTCCAATGCACGTACACTCTTATTATTATACACATCATTCGGTCGTGCAAGTGAAAGGCAATAATGACGATATAGGATGGACTTATTGAGATGAGAGAAGCTGGTATGAACTCGACCTCTCTTGTTTTTGTAAATATGATGAGTTCATCGTTCTTGATTCAGCTTATTATGAAGTAAACATATTTGCAATAACATTTAGAGATTATAGTTGCTCGTGCCATGCTTGATTAGCTTTGAGTTATAATGGTTTACCTTGCGTGCCAACATGCTATTAGAATGATTATGATGTGGTATGATGGGATGGTATCCTCCTTTGAATAAATTGAGTGACTCGACTTGGCACATGTTCACGCATGTAGTTGAAACAAAATCAACATAGCCTCCACAATATTTATGTTCATGGTGAATTATATCCAACTCATGTTTGTATTCGGTGTAAATTATGACTGTTGTCGCTCTCTCAGTTGGTCGCTTCCCAGTCTTTTGCTAGCCTTCACCTGTACTAAGCGGGAATACTGCTTGTGCATCCAAACTCCTTAAACCCCAAAGTTGTTCCATATGAGTCCACTATACCTTCCTATATGCGGTATCTACCTGCCGTTCCAAGTAAATTTGTATCTGCCAAATTCTAAACCTTCAAATGAAATTCTGTTTGGTATGCTCGAGCCACTCATGTTTCCACTAGGGCTGCCTATATCTTCCATGCTAGGTGGGTTATTCTCAAGAGGACTAGACTCCGGCTCCTCATTCACGAGAAAGGGCCGGTAACCGGGATGCCCAGTCCCATGATCCAAAAAGATCAAAGCAAATCAAAATAATTAAACAAAACTCCCCCAGGATTGTTATTAGTTGGAGGCACTCGTTATTTCGAGCAAGCCATGGATTGATGCTTGTTGGTGGTTGGGGGAGTATGAACTTTTACCATTCTGCATGGGAACTGCCTATAATGCATGTAGTATGGAAGATACAGCCATCTCATAGTTGTTGCATCGTCAGCGAAAGTATGCCGCTCAAAATGTTATTCAATCTCTATTTTAAAATCGAGCTCTGGCACCTCTAAAAACCCCTGCTTCCCTCTGCAAAGGGCCTATCTATTTATTTTTATGTTGAGTCATCACACTTCTTATTAAAAAGCACCCGCTGGAGAGCACACTGTCATTTGCATTCATTATTATTGGTTTATATTGGGTATGAATTGACTGGATCTCTTTTACCATGAATTACAATGTTTAGTCAGTCCTTGATCTATAAAGGTGCTCTGCATTTATGTTTTGCGGTCTCACAAAGGGCTAGCGAGATAGCATTTTGTTATATCATGTTATGATTGTTTTGAAAAGGTGTTGTCATCAGAGTTTTATTATTATCGCTCCCTAGCTGATTATGCCATTGATATGAGTAATTGTGAGACCTAAGTGTTATTGTGTGTATGGTTAGTTTATAATATTGCTGAAACCTGAATGATGGCTTTGCATGTTTACAACAACAAGAGCAAACAGAGTTTGTAAAAGTTTTTCTTTATAACTTTCAGTTTATCAATGGAATTGCTTGAGGACAAGCAAATGTTTAAGCTTGGGGGAGTTGATACGTCTCCAACGTATCTACTTCTCCAAACACCTTTACCCTTGTTTTGGACTCTAACTTGCATGATTTGAATGAAACTAACCCGGACTGACGCTGTTTTCACCAGAATTACCATGATGTTGTTTCATGTGTAGAAAAAAAAGTTCTCGGAATGTCCCGAAAATCCTTGGAGGCACTTTTTGGAAAATATAAATAATACTGGAGAAAGAATCAAGACCAGGGGGCCCACACCCTGTCCATGAGGGTGGGGGCGCACCCTCCCCCCTGGGCACGCCCCCCTGTCTCCAAATCCATATATTCCGTCTCGCGGAGAAAAAACGGAGTGGAAGTTTCATCGCATTTTACGATATGGAGCCGCCGCCAAGCCCTAATCTCTCTCGGGAGGGCTGATTTGGAGTCCGTTTGGGGCTCTGGACACTACTAGGAAAAGGGCTATAGATGGAATTGACACTAATGGCGCACCAGACATGTGGTGCGCCATTACTATATACTAATGGCGCACCATGTGTTGGTACGCCATTAGTGTCCAAATACTAATGGCGCACCACATCCACGGTGCGCCATTAGTAAAAATATTTTTTTAAAATTTTTGTTAAAAACTACTAATGGCGCACCGTGGGAGTGGTGCGCCATTACTAGTTGAACTAGTAATGGCGCACCACTCCCACGGTGTGCCATTAGTAAAAAAAATGTAAAACTTTTTTTTGAATTTTTTTCAAAACTACTAATGGCGCACGGTGGGAGTGGTGCGCCATTACTAGTTGAACTAGTAATGGCGCACCATGCCACGGTGCGCCATTAGTAACTTGGCCACCACTTCCGCCGAATGCACCCCCCCCTTGTGGATCGCCTTTTCAGTTTTAAAAAAAATAAAAGAAAATGATGAAAATGTCAAAAAATTAAAAGAAAATAAGTTTCCCATGTGATATGTGGCCTAGTTGTTGGGAAAATTTGCAAATATGAATTTTGACTTAATTTGCAAAATCTCGCGAGAATTTGTAAAAATGGGCATAACTTTTGCATACTAACTCGGATGAAAAAGTTTTTTATATGAAAAATCATCTACTCGAAAAGTTACATCCAAATTTAACCGGGGGAACCATGTTAAACATTTTCAAAATCCTCAAAAACCTAACAGAAAAAAAGATACGGGGCTTTTAAGATCTGGAGAGGCAAAAAAATTCAAAAAAATTCAAACTTACTAATGGCGCACCTGCCCATGGTGCGCCATTAGTATCTTCCCTCCTTCAAAATTCAAAATAAGTCAAAAAAAAATTACTAATGGCGCACCTGCCCATGGTGCTCCATTAGTATCTTCCCGCCTTCAAAATTCAAAATAAATCAAAAAAAAATCACTAATGGCGCACCTGCCCACGGTGCGCCATTAGTATGCCGTATATATGGCTGGTCGTGGTCCTCTCCTCATCTCTTCATTCCACCTCTCCTACACTCCATCTCCTCCTCTCCTCCACTCCATCTTCCCTTCTCTCCTCCACCATACTTCTCCTCTCCAGTGACCTCCTCCTCCTCTCTGGCGACCTCCTCCTCCCTCCTCCCCTCCCCTCCCCTCACGGTTTCTTCTCCCTCCTCTCTGGTGAGCTCCTCCTTCCTCCTCTCCGGTGAGCTCCTCCTCCCTCCTCTCCGGTG
>NC_041389.1:512430601-512497927 GCF_002162155.2 Triticum dicoccoides
ACCTCCTCCTCCTCCTCTCCGGCAATGTAGGCGAGCGCCTCTCCGGTGACCTCCTCCTCCTCCTCTCCGGCGAACTCCTCTCCCGCGAACTCCTCTCCGGCAAAAGACCACGGCAAAAGAACGTACAAGATCCAAAAATAGGAACAAAATTTGAAATAATGTCGTGCCAAAAAACAAGCAAAAAAACGAGCAAAAATGGGCAAAAAATCACGATCCAGATCTAGATTCAAAATGGCGCATCACTAATGGCGCATCACTAAACAGTGCGCTATTAGTATGCCCAAGTTACTAATGGCGCATCCCGTTGTCGTGCGCCATTAGTATGCCAGCACCTGGGCATACATGGCCCCTGGGAGGCATACTAATGGCGCACCATGGCCTATACTAATGGCGCACCAGTGGTGCGCCATTAGTATACCAGATACTAATGGCGCACCAGTGGTGCGCCATTAGTAAAAATTACTACTGGCGTGCTAGTAATGGCGCACCAGTGATGCGCCATTAATGACCAAATTAGGTGCGCCATTAGTAGCGGTTTTTCTAGTAGTGGGAGAGGGGGATTCTTCGTCATCGTCATCATCAACCATCCTCCATCACCAATTTCATGATGCTCACCGCCGTGCGTGAGTAATTCCATCATAGGCTTGCTGGACGGTGATGAGTTGGATGAGATTTATCATGTAATCAAGTTAGTTTTGTTAGGGTTTGATCCCTAGTATCCACTATGTTCTGAGATTGATGTTTCTATGACTTTGCTATGCTTAATGCTTGTCACTAGGGCCCGACTGCCATGATTTCAGATATGAACCTATTATGTTTTCATGAATATATGTGTGTTCTTGATCCTATCATGCAAGTCTATAGTCACTTATTATGTGTTATGATCCGACAACCCTGAAGTGACAATAATTGGGATACTTCTCGGTGATGACCGTAGTTTGAGGAGTTCATGTATTCACCATGTGTTAATGCTTTGGTCCGGTTCTCTATTAAAAGGAGGCCTTAATATCCCTTAATTCCACTAGGACCCTGCTGCCACGGGAGGGTAGGACAAAAGATGTCATGCAAGTTCTTTTCCATAAGCATGTATGACTATATTCGGAATACATGCCTACATTACATTGGTGAATTGGAGCTAGTTCTGTGTCACCCAATGTTGTAGTTACTACATGAGGAATCGCATCCGACATAATTATCCATCACTGATCCATTGCCTACGAGCTTTTCATATATTGTGCTTCGCTTATTTACTTTTCCGTTTCTATTGTTACAATCACTACAAAACCCCAAAAATACTACTTTTGTTGTCTTTACCTTTACCACTGTTACCATTACTACCATACTACTTGGCTACTAAATACCTTGCTGCAGATACTAAGTTATCCAGGTGTGGTTGAATTGACAACTCATGTAGAGAGAAACATATGTAGTGTGCGTGATAGGAATCAAGAGTGAGGGCGAGAAAGAAGGTTGATGGAGAAACAGATAAATAGAAAGATAAAGATGCTAGCTAGTGTGCGTTAGATATAGGAGTCGGGTGGATCAGAAGGGTGAGTTATGTGTGTGGGTGTGAGAAAGATAGAGACAGGGTGCATGTGACTCACATACAAACATACATCAGAGAGAAATCAGATCCCGAGAGACAGAGTTTTGTGTCTGCGAGAGAGAAAGATATTTCACAACAAGAGTGATAGCTAGATAGGCATATGAGGGAACGCAAGATATATCTAGGGAGAGAGAGAGAGTGTGTGAGCGGCATACAAGAGAACAATGGAGAAATATGAGACCCTGGGAGACAGAGTTTGTAGTTGTGTGTGAGAAAGAGACATTTAAGAGGAAGAGTCGTAGGTTCTCATATCTAAGGAGCGAAAGACATCTCTGTATGAGGGGTGTGTGAGTGGCACACATGGGAATAGTAGAGAGAAATGAGACCCCGGGAGACAAAGTTTTGTGTTTGTGTGAGAGAAGGAGATTCCACATGGAGAATCATAGTTAGAGACACATAGCAGGGAGCGAGATATACTTAGAGAGAGATAGAGTGATGGAGGTCGAGGGAGAGAGTACCGTCAGTGTGGTACAAAGATAAAAGATCATTGTCGACATACAGGTAGCACGAGAGATACCTGAGAGACGATGAACGCGTATAGGTCCAGAGAGTTAGTCCTATATAAGCATGAGTGATAGCTATATGAGATGAATATCTGGATTAAAGGGAATTCAAATATTTAAACTGGAGATCACGACATCGACAATATCGTAACGCAAATTGGTGTATCAAACATGCATATTCATTTGAATTTGGGCACATGTGTAATGTTATATAGTTTATCAATATTGGTGATCCATAGATTCTTGAATTACAAACAATGCATGGTTTATATGCAATTAATGTCTAAACGGGATTACACTGTATGTTGCGTGTGTGAAACATATTATACATGTTTGAGAAGTAAAAAACCCCGCTTGAAACACACATGAATTGGAGACAGTTAGCGAGGAATGCATACATTGGATTTCAACATAAAGTGGTTTCAAATATTTGAAAATCCAAATTGATGGATACAACCTTATGAATCTAAGATCATGCCATTTGTAAACCATATTTATGTATAAATGGTGTTGTGCTTTTGAAAGTATATATAAAAAAATGATGTATATAGAATGTAATTCCAATTGAAAATGGATCCCGCCCAAAAAAAATGGAATACAAACGGGATTCGAATTGAGTTGGCACGAGCATAAATGTGCACTCTGCAAATTTTGAACGAAGCGGGGAAAGTCGCAGTAACCGCCCGAAACCAAAATCCGTGAGATGGAAATTACTACTGCCTATCCCTGCCATGCAAAGCCTATCTACTGGATTTCTATAGGTTTCGATAGGGGTAGGTCTTTAATTTCACCAAATGTGATGTAACTGCCTCTCACCTGGATTCATACACGGTGGGCGCCAAAACAAAGTGTGTCCTCGGCCGAAATACACGGTAGGCGCCAAAAACAAACTCTCGTAGGCAAATATTCAGTGTATGCGAGATTACCGTCCTATCCCCGACCAACTAATGTTGCTGTGATGTAGTAGACATTAGAAACGGGGGTAAGTTTGTAAATTTCCTCGCATTTGAGACAAGCGCTCCCTGAATACATGGTCCCCCCTTCCTCTCTATCTCCCTTTTCCCCATTCGTACTCCGTGGGCGCCAAAACACCCTCTCCACCCCACCCTCCTCCGTCCGCCGCCGCCCGCCACCCCATCCACCGCCGTCCTCCTCCACCATGCCGGAGCTAATACGCCAACACCGCCGTCCATTACAATAGATCGACCTCTCTCATCCACGGCTTCGGATCGTAATCCTTGCATCCCGTCCTCTCGCTTCATCCCCGTCGTCGTCCACCTTGCTGGCACCGCTCCTATGACCATCTTGTCCACCGCACCCCGCCACCACCGTCTACCCTCCTAGATCTGGTTCCACGCTGCTGACAGTCATCGCTACCGCAGCACCGTCAAATTCTCAGCAGATGCGTACACGGCGCCGCACCAGAGGCGGTACTCTTTCGTATCTGCTCAACTTATTTATCGGAGCAAGAAAATAGATCGCCACTGCTTTACTCTGATTTCTTGTCTTGGTTGCGAAGTTGCCTTTGTCCGGTTTGCACCTTCAGATCCGCCATGGCACGCTCAACTCTATACTCCCAATGCTTATGGTTTTCCCCTTTTATATTCCACGCTAGTTAAATCACAGTAGACTAAATTTTTCAGA
The DNA here is from genome assembly GCF_002162155.2 of Triticum dicoccoides. NCBI lineage: Eukaryota > Viridiplantae > Streptophyta > Magnoliopsida > Poales > Poaceae > Triticum > Triticum dicoccoides. The sequence goes on from NC_041389.1 coordinate 512,434,355, forward strand.
GCTCGCCGGATTTCGCCGGTGCGAATGAAGGGGCTTGGGTGGTTGTGGGGCCTCGCCGAACGAAGAAAATTCGATGCGGGTGGGGGTTGGGACGGGGGTGGGGGTGGGGGTGGCGGAGGAACACATGCAGTTGGGGCCGGTTGTCCAGCCGGCGGCCCGTGTGGTGTTCTGTATGGGAAGAATCAGAGACGAGGAAGAAGATGGGTTAGGAGACGTAGGATCTTCATTGAACCGCCTGAAATGGTCGAGAGACAGCTGGGAGTTGCATTCTTAATGCGCTCTGGTTCATCCTGTGTGGGCACTGTGCAACCAACATTTTATTATCCAAAATCTGCTTGCTCTTCTTTACCATGTTCCTCTTCCGTTCTTCTTTAATATGTACTCTCTCCGTTCCTAAATACAAGTCTTTGTATAGGTTCCACCATGGACTACATATGGAGCAAAATAAGTGAATCTACACTCTAAAATGTATCTGGATACATCTATATGTGATTCATACTGGAAATCTCTACCAAGGCTTATATTTTGGAACGGAGGGAGTTTGATAGTAGTATAGTATGTTCCTTGTACTGAAGATGAGCAGGGACATTTGCAGTGTAGAGGTCTATACGGTCGGTTGCGATGGACACTTTGAGCCTCTTTGATTCGTAGGATCTTGTAAACATAGGAATAGGATTTGTAGTGGCCTGCCATCTTGAACCCTATAAGAATAGCAAGGAAATGCGGGGAGCTGTGTCGCCTTTGAGAGTTACACTGATATTAACAATACCGCACCTTCACTTGAAGAGAGCTGGTATCCGAAGCCTTTCTAGACGCGCCGGCAAACTAGCACATATATTCCAGCAAGTTCCACTTTGCTGATTTTACTCTGATGCTTAAGGTTTTCCCGTTATATCTACACTATGATCTGTGTAGCTGCTTTGTGTCGCACTAGCAGCAGTCCACTCTTGAAGCTAAACACTGCAATGACTTACAAATTTCGCACCAAGGCATTGAGTTCCATTCTGGATGCAATGAAAATCATATGCTCCCCACCTGTTGACTCTTGTTCAGAATATGATCCTAATGACTCTTGTTCAAAATTGCCACATATAGAGAGACAACATGGAATTGCATTTCTTTGGGCGCTGTGATTCATCATGAGTGGGCAACCAACATTGTATGCAATGAAGCAGAACCTCAAGAATATGCTTCCTCTTCTATTCTTTAACATGTTCCTCTTTGTTTATTCTATATTTAGTACGTACAGTATGTTCCTTGTCAGGAAGGGGCGCAGGGACATCTGCAGTCAACAGCTGATAGAGCTGGCCTACAAGTGATTGATAGGCTTTCAATTACTAGAGGCAATACAACACCATATTCTCAAGCCAGTTCCACTTTCCCGATTTATATATCGTGGTTATGGTGTACCCCTGTTATGTACACTATGATCTGCCTAGTTATTGTGTGCTCTTGTTATCATGGTTTGGCAATAAACTCTCTATACAGTATATTATGAACCTGTCATCTGCCAGCTATCCTTACTTCTGGAGACTATTTTTGTGTGTACTTGTGCCAGATTATATAAATGCACGCACCATATTACAGCACACATGAGCTCTCTCATTAGAATCCAGTGATAGCACACAAGTGTTTACAGGGGCGCCCCTATATTACAATATCATCTGCATTACAAAGATAATCTCACAACTATTTATGTTTTCATGGTTCTCAGATATTATACGCAATTACAGTGAATATCAGAATCCACGCATCATAAGAATATTGTGGAACACTGCAATGACTTGTAAAATTGGCACCAAGGCATTGAGTGCCATTCTGGAAGCAATGAAACTCATACGCTCCCCACCTGTTGATTCTTGTTCAGAATATCATCCTAATGACTATTCTAACCTCGAGGAGTCAAAGGCAGATGGCATGTCCTGTTCACCCATCAAGGTGCCTATTCTAATTTGGCAAGGTTTTATTGATTGCGCGTATCTTGCATATGTTGTCTTGCATTTCTTCTACTTTGTTTCACCGCCATCTGCTTAGTTTACTCATAATATAACTCGAGATGCCATGCCCATCCATTATCAATACATATTCCATTTGTCAATACCATGTTTTTTCACTCAAATCTTGTTCTTGTTTATCAGACATCAAGAAGGAAGAGGGTGATTGCCGATCCCGAAGGAGCACCAGCAAAGTCCATGAAAAACGTGGTGGTGCTGGAGAAATCAGACAGCGCCCCACTTATATTGGTTGTACAACCAGTGACACAAAACGTAGGACCAACTCCAGCAGACTATACCCATACTTCACTGGCCACACCACTAGCCCCACCACACAGGACCTGCACTCCAGCAAAAGGTATACCGACTTCATTTGCCATAGCACCAGCAGTACCACAGAAAAATCCCACTCCACCAAAAAGTACAACAAGTCCACCGGCCAAAGACCTATCCCAACTACAGAGACGTCCAATTCCTGCAGATTGGAACTCCATTCCATTTATTCCCAGTTTAAAAGACAATGCTTTCAATATTGTTAGGGACTACGTGCATATATTCCCATCATGGGAAGATTATAGTGAAGACAAACACCATTTTCACATCTTCCTCCCCAACTTACGTGTAAGTGCTATTATTCATGGTTATTATTTTCCTATTTTCTGCTGATCGAACACATCAATGATTTACATTACATTGTTGTAACTAGGCGAGGGTCAATCTGGATAGTCATGACGAGCAAAGCTTGCTTGTGCTTTTCAAGGAAGCATTGCAGCAGTATCGGTGTTACCTGAGGAAATCACACTTTGATGGCAAGTCTATAAACGAATTTCCGGTGAAGTCTCTTGTGCTTAATTTAGAAGACATTGAATGGAAAAACCTTGTTATGCACTGGTCTCGTTCCCAGGATGAGGTACTGTCTATGAAATCACATGACAATTTGAACTTCTACTTTTCTGCATGTGCTTTACAGATGTTTTTTGCAGGAAATCTGCTCGAAGAAGAATTCCGGTTTGAAAAGAATGACAGGATATCGCAAATATGCTGCCTGCTACTTTGCTCTTATTAGTACCTGTTGTCCTGGATCACTATACTTGCATACATACCTAGTTCATTATGTGACAGCAGTATGCCTGATAGCTTGCTTATCAATTGTTCGCTCCAAATTATCTGATCTATATGAACGGTTACATTAGTGTAGAATATATCCAATGCCAATGAATTTTTTTAGCTCTGCATTGTTCTTGTAAGTATATGTTATCCTTTATCAGTGTACTTATATTGACAGGTAGTTGTTCATGTACCATCACTCTGCAGCTTATTTTCCTTTGCCCTCCATTTCCTACACATCAGATCTATGTTTACTCTTACCATAAGGTTGGTACTGAAGAATTTTAGCTGTGCATTTCTCTAGGCTGTGCCTTTTGCCTGTATCACTGCACATACATTTGTAGCTACTTGGTTATGTAGTATCACTCTTCATCTTATCTTAAATATTCTCCATTTTTTCGTATATTATCACATCTATATATACTCTTAACAAAATGTAGAATAAAGGCAATGCTTATGAAGAAGATTTTGTGGTAAACTTCTTGAATTGCCCCCCCCCCATCAGCATGGACAAGGGCTTTATAGAGCCTGTCTTCACCAGTAATGTAAGTTTGTCCTTCTCAAGCCTTCAAACTTTGTTTTGTATATTTGGTTAGGCATGAATGCAACAACTATTTATTTTTGGTGTTTGCATCAAATTGCATGTTTAAAGTTTATTATGTAGTTCATAAACAAAAGTTTGTCCTTCTCAATTTAAGTTTTCAGTTGTACAACCAAGTTCCTTCTTCATACCATGTAAATTAAACTATACAGAGCAAGTGATCTTCTTTTGCATTGCTTGTATGCTTCTGTTCTTCATCCGTAATCCAGTGGTGTGGTGAACCTACCCACTACAGCACAATTTCATATTCTGCAATGTCTTAACTATGAACAATGTCATATCATTCTACTCTTATTTAAACCGTCTCTTTATTTGCCAACCTGAAATGGGATAAATTGACAGCACACTAACCATTGATACTTATGAGTTCTTGATCTGTAATCATGTGGTGTCGTGAAGCTGCCAACTCCTTCACAATGTCATTTCCTGCCATGTCTTGACCTGAACAATACCATATTCTGTTAATGCATTTTTAAACTGTGTCACTTTATTCATCAGTAATAAATGTGATGAATTGTCAGCACTGATATTTTACGTGCAAAACCTGTCATCTGTCTGCTTGTTTATCTTTCAGAGTGAGGAAGATATAAGTGTTGAACAAGCACAATCTCATCATCTTGCTCAGGTGCTTGCGCTGTAGGTCGCCAGCAGGGCTAACCTTTCTTGAACTCTATTAAAGTGTTGTCGGTTTTGTATATTATTTTGTCGGCGTGTTTATTTGCAATCGTGGCGATCTTTGATGCCCAGTGTGTGTAATCTGCCTACTGCTTGTGCTTTATTAGCATAGTGGCAAACTTTGATGCCCAGTGGATGTAATATGCCATAATTTCTTTATTGTATAGTCTAGGTTTTTTCTGATTCACGATGCTGCGGTTATTTTACTGTATATATATCATGTCTTCGTAGTAAAGAGGCCAAACCGTAAAATTACGGTACATAATCGGGCCGTCATGCAATCATGATGTATGATCCGCATCATGGGCCCCGTCAAACTGGCCCACTAGTGATTTCGGGCCTTTAATAGGCCAAGTAACCCCCGGCCCTCTTTTTGCAAGAAAACTCAATGGGAGCTTTTAGGAGGCTGAGAAGTAGGTTGGGCCTGAAACGTGCCGAACAGCTCACGGGCCGGCAGCAGCCCAAAATGGACCCCGGCCCATGATTGTGCGAACCAAATCACGGGCTTTTAACAGGCCAAAATTGTCTCGGACCTTGCATGGCCCAATCAGATATCAGCTGCGAGCAGGCCGGATGCAAACCGGGCCGTAGTTAGGCCCAACTATATGACGGGCTTTTAACAGGCCAAAATTAATATAGGGCCGAAATGTTAAACGGGCCCTTAACAGGCTGAAACTAATCTCAGGCCGATTTACTAAATGGGCCTTTTGCAAGTGGGCCCAAAATCATAGCGTCCAGTTAATGGGCCCAATCTGATATGGGCCATAGTTGAGGCCAAAGCCTCTTAAAGGGCCGGACCTGATCTGGGCCGTGATTTGTCCCAGAACCTGGGAGGCTTTTAATGGGCCGGATCTCATATGGGCCATTATTAGGCCCGGAACGTGGCAGGCCATTAATGGACCGGATCAAATATGGGCCGGCATTTGGCCCAAAACATGGCAGCCAGTTAATGGGCCGGCCTACTAGGGTCCTCAAAATCTTGTAGGCCTAGAGCTGGGCCGGCCCATTAGTGTCAGTGAAATCTCGTGGGCCTTTAGCTGGGCCGGCCTGATCCGCAAGAATTTTGTGGGCCTTTACCTGGGCCGGCCCATTATGGCACACAAAAATCTTCTAGGCCTTTACCTGGGCCGGCCCATTATGGCCCGCGAAATCTTGTGGGACTTTAGTTGCCCAGCCCATTATGGTCCGCAAAATCTCGTTGGCCTTTAGCTGGGCCGGCCCATTATGGTCCGCAAAATCTTGTGGGCCTTTAGTTGGGCCGGCCCATTTAAACATGATGGGCCGTGCCACGTGTCGACGTATCATAGGCGCCTTCTGTCCAATGAGTGGATGCCATCTGTCCCAACGATGAGCCGACACGTGTTTCCTCCAGCCAATGATGATTTTACACGTGAAAATCCCCATTGGTCGGGCTGTTAACGGGTTATCGGATCCAAAACCAGACCAATAGCTTAACGGCGTTCCGTTAGGGTGGATGCCACGTGTCGGTCACCCTTGACGAAAGCACTTCCATGACGCATGATTTATCATCACGGAAGTGGAAACTTCCGTGATGATAATTTTGGTAATGTAATGGAACACTTCTATGACAACACAGGTTTGACTATCTTGATTCTGTCATAAAATCGTCATGGATGTACATGCATGACAAAAAACGCGACCTACTGTGACAAACACGTATCATCACGGAAGTGTATTTTTTTTGTAGTGACACATATCCCACGTGGCCTCCCACCATTGAAACGCCCCACAAGGACCTCAAGACGATCAATAAACTGTAGGAACTTGTGGACGTCGTCCCAGTCGACTTCAGTGCCATCAGTAACAGCTAAGTTCTTACACAATAAGAAACGAGCAGCCTGCTTAACTCTGAAAATACCTACACGTGCCACCAATTATAAGAAAATATTAGTTAGAAGTAGCATCTTCGTGAGAGATTCGTTCCTACTTCTAAAGTTAAATTGTGATTAGTTAGATAGAATAGGTGGATTAAGAAGTTATCGAGGCAACAAGCAAGAACCAGATACAAAACTAACATGGATGAACAATTGGAACGACGTCGGGGTGGAAAATCAAAGTGAAGCTGAGACCAGGTTCTACTATTTCCATCAACATTCGTGCACCAACTTTCAGTCTGTAACACTTGCAAAAGTTTATCCAAGTTCGGCCATAAAAAAAGCAGCGATCTTCTTGGTTCATGAACCCAACTCAGAACTTTTATCCATGGCTTGTCTTCACTATGACCATTAAACTGTTGTATTCAGTTATGGCAAGGCCGAGCATCTTGACTACATGTGTTCTAGTAGATCAAATAATGCACTGCAGGAAAAATAATATGAGAACACAATGTATTTCATATCCAAATCTAGAAATAATTTCCTCCTTCATGTCAGTGTTGACCATCATACTAGTACCTTTTATCCAAATATAGCAATCCCAATTAGTCGACATCATGTTCAAAAAAACCCACCCTCCCGGATAGGGAATACTATGCACGTTTTAAAAATCTTGTGTTAGCATGAGAAGGAACAACTGTGGCGTCTTTCCGTGGGTGCAGAAACTTGTAGCGTCCTCCCACTTTGGGCACTACAAATGAAACACACTAGATTCAGTAGGAAGAAAAATGCATCAATGGTAGCGGCTGCGATCCTAGGATTACCCGCGACCAAGGGACTTGGATTTATCGGGGATGGATGAAGAATTCGTACCTGGTTCTCCATGAGAAAACCCTATGCAATCGCTGAGAGGAGGTTTTCTCTAAACAAGCAAACGAGGGAGAAGGGGATTCAGGCCCAGAGAAATATTGTCGCTTCGTCCGTCCAGCTTACTGCTAAAGCTAGAAAGGTGGGGGGTTTTGTGATTTGACGGCTCATTGGGCATTACTGCAGCGCACGACCGGGGTGTGTCTACCGTGCAGTTGTGCACTCTAATTTGGTGCATATGGCACGTGGTCCCAGTTGCCGGATGCCCCATATATCAGTGAAAGGAAGTAGAAAGACAGGAGTAACTAGTTACACATAAATATACTTTTGACAAAGAGATACTCCCTCTGTAAAGAAATATAAAAATCTTTTATATCACAACTTTATACATTCGAAAAATCAAGGGTAATGTATATAACATATATAATTATCAAAAATAGAGTTTTTTAAATATTAACATAGTATAGACAAGTTGGTGATGATGGTATGCCTTCCATCCTGCAATATAGGCCGTCCGATTTATATCTGACAGATAGGAAGGAAACTATGGAAATTTTATAAAAAGGTACCCACAGACCTCTCCACATTTGCAAATAAGGCCTTCACTTATTCATCCTTTTCTCTCATAAGATAAAATACTCATACAAATGCATCTTGATGTTACGTGCAACGCACGGGCATTATGGGGGTTCAACTGAGAATATAATACTCAGACAGACTCATGGTTCTGGACTTTGGGCCGCAGGCCCACCCTACATGTTTGGGGGCCCATGTGTTCTACCTCAGCGCTTTTCATATTGCAAGTGATCGGTACGGCGCTGGATTTAGATGCTTTCAAGGCAAATACAAAAAATTGAATAAAGCACGACAGTTGTTGGAATGAAATCGAATGACAGTTCTAACCAGCAATGACAGTTGCAATTCTATCAACGATATACCATGTGATAAATAATAATGTCGTACTACTTATACACATATGACACTTGTTTCACCATGCCAGATTATTACATCAAAATCTCTCGAAGGATAGATCAGTTCGGCAGTTGTGTGCTGCTACTAAAGAAATTCAAAGTTGATTTGGACTAGCTCTCCTTGTCGAGAATGTTCGATTTTGACATCATCCCCTACCGCAAGATATGATTTAGATTTGAACCTTGACCATACTTTAGCATCAATCATCATGCGAACATCCGTTGTACTTACGGTATATTGAGCAGGTTCATTCACACCAAGGCTGTGCATGGTAAGAGAAACATGGCCACGATCGCCCGGATTGTTGCACGACTCCCTTGTTGCTCTGGGAATTCTCTGTTTGCAAACAAAAAGACATACAAAAACAATTAGATCAACAAAGTGAATCATGTGAAACAACATGGAAAGAAAAAAGAACGAAGCACTTGGGCGGCCAATGCTTATAAAGAAGGTGGACATGTCAGTTTTTGTAAGGACTTTGGTATATGAAGTGCGAACTACTGCCCAGTCTGTTGCCGGTGCAACTCCTCGTTTGGTTGCTGCTGCACGGGCCGGAGCAGATGCAAGTGCAAGTGTTGGTGCAGGTGCCGAAGCCGTTGCTGGTGCCTGTCCTGGTGCGTCTGGTTGTGCCGTTGCTGCTGCTGGAGATGGTGCTCCTTGTAGAGCTGGTGCCGGTGTCAGAGTAGGTGCCGGTCTCAATGCCCGATCCTCTGGTAGATCAGCCTGATCCGCTGACGCGTTCGGTGCCTAATCCTCAGCTGGATCAGACTGAGTTGCTGCCGCTATCAGTGCTAGAGCAACTGCCGGTGCTCGATCTGTTGCTGAAGGTGGTACCGATGTGCGAGACAGTGGCGGTCGTGTCTGGTCTGCTATGATCAGCTTTCTAACTTGACTAGGATCTGTGACCGTGATCCAGTTTTTTTCTTCATTTGTTTTAAACGCGAGAAGGACTAGTTGTGTTGTTTTTCTTAAACCAAACTGCAGTTCATCATAGGGATTCAGCTTGTCCTCAGACAACAGACTGATCCATTTTTTTCCAGTAATATAAGTGATGGACAGTGCCTTCATTACTGACACGACATAAGAAGTGATACCTGCAAAAATAGCCATCGTAGAGCAAACCAAACGGTTTATTCCGTGGTGAATGTCACATGGCAAAACCTGCATCGTAAAATTGCAGGAAAAGAAAGAAAACATGACATTCAATCAATAATATTTAGATAGTAAATCCATAAGATTTACTTGATGAGACACGAGTGAATCCTTACCTGGAAATCACTATGTTGAAGTACTAAGAATAAGATTGATCGTCCAACTACGGGTGGCATGCAGGGCCCCCGCCTACTCTAACAAGCAGGACAATCCAAAGGTCGTAACAAATCGTATGGACCGAACATCCATGGGACTGGAAATCCTAGTGGGTGCGATAAACCCTGCAATGCATACATATATTGGAGTGTAACCATAATTGATAAACCATCCCCACAAAAAAGATGATGTGGATACTTCAAAATATACAGACCAAATTGAGTGGACAGATATTAACATAGATTGTTCTTAGGACTCACCACACACCAAAAGCGGCAGTACTAAACAATACAGTGTTCACAAACACAAATCAAGTAATGAACAATAGTACTTACAACAGACAAGCAAAGTTGCACTAATTAAACTCTGCAAACTATTTCTTGCCACCGACCTACGGGATGAACCCTGCATAACTGACTAGGCCATGGACTTCATGCTAGATGTCTACTTGCACCATCACCATCTCATCAACCCTGGAGAACCTAACAGAGTGGTCTTTCCACTCATAAACATGATGATGAAGACAGGCCGCATCAGATTTGTTAGGAAGGTTTACAAGAACCACACCGTTCGTAATCGAAGGCACAACCAGGTAATTGTTGTGGTCAAGTACAGCCTCGAGAACACGCCTGACAACAATGCTACAGGAAAACACTAGTTCAGGACACGTGGCGACAAGGACACTGCAGGTGGATAGTTTAGCAGTAGAATTCATCCGCAGGTCTTCCACTTCACACGACATGACTTTGAGAACTTCATCTCCACCGCGGACCTGGTTCTAACTCAAACAGAAACCATATTTTATTACTACCTCCGTTCAGAAATATAAGATGATTTTCGATATTATACTCGATATATGACTACATATACACACAGAAATGAGTTAACAAACACACTAGAACATTTCTTCAAAGGCATGAGAGCAGAGGGATTACTTGCAATATCCATAACACAAGTTACTAAGGAAAATATACCCTCTTCAAAGGTAGCAATGATGTTCATAAAGTACTCCCTCCGTCCCAAAATTTTTGTCCTAGATTTATCTAGATACGGATGTATCAAGTCACAATTTAGTATTACACATCCGTATCTAGAAAAATCTAGGACAAGAATTTTGGGACGGAGGGTGTAGTGGAAAGTAATGCATAAGAAATCAGTGACAATCTCTCGCATGTTTTGGTCAAAAGAGGAATTTAGAACCGTCATTTGGCACACAAAAATCACATGCAAGATCACCCAAAAAGTTGTAATACTAGTACTAGTACTGCGTGTTAGATGAAAAAACATGATCAAGATCAAGAAAAAGATCGTCAAGAAGAGATATTACCTGGACTTCCTTAATGAGGGATCCCGGAGAGGGGGTCTTGGATGGGGCGATGGCTTTGAGCTTGTCTGCGGTAATCTCGCTGGGGTGCTTTCGCTTCTTCGTACCATGAGCCTCGATGGTTTTGGCCAGAGCCATAGACATCATGTCGGCCGGTGCTCCAGTGTCCATCCAAGAGAGGAAGCTAAGAGAGAAGAGTGAAATGAGGAACGAGATGAGGGAGAAGCGAAGTGAGTGGGGGTTTTCTTCAAGAGAGGAATCTGAGAGAGAAGAGTGAGATGATGGTTGCTTCTCCGTCCAACTTTCTGCTGGAAAGGAGGGGGTTTTGTGATTGGACGACTCATTGGGCATTACTACGGCGCTTTGATCGGGGTAGTCTACCGTCACTATGGTATAGAGTAATTTAGTGCATGGCTAGTGGACCCTGATGCTGGTTGTCCCACACATCGGCGAAAGTGAGTAATTTGGTGCATGGCAGTAGGAGGATCCCCACGGTAGAGCAGGTCCATTGTTTTTCTGAAGAAAAAAATGATTACAGCAAGTGTTTCCACTCTTATGACGGAGGGGTGCGAAACACGGCAGCCACTTGAACATACATAGTGCTCCTACTACTAGGCATGTGTAGTGGTTCATACGTCAGTACTACATAATCTTGTTTCTAGTGTAGGAAGATATGACGATAATAAATGATGTTTTGTGCATGTCAACTATATGAGCAGTAATGTAGTAACATAGTACTGCTTTTTCGACTGTCTGGTCGAGAATGAACAGTGAGATCAATGTTAACAGAACTAGGTCTATAGCGCACGGAGAGTATGGTGCTATAGTACTCCACGAAACATTAACCAAATGAAGCACAAATCAGTGTTAGGCAGGGTGTATGAAGGGTGGATGGGATGGGAGCAAAAGTTCCCTTCTCGACCCACTTTTGGGCGTTTGGCAGAGTGCATGAAGGGTGCATGAGTCCACACTAGTAGGTTAACACAAATACACGAAAAGGGAACAACTATATTGAGATGAGAATGCAACCAAACACACCCACACGCTTTGTGCTATAGTGTTGAGGCACTCCCTTTACACTACTCAACGTAATACTGTATAAAATCAAATTATGGGACAAAGCCAACAACCGTTGTTGTTTCAGGCTATCAACTTACGCTTTGTTGTCCAGGTTGCCAGTTCGAATCTCGTCTTTCAGATTTGTTAGTTTTAGGTCCAAATTTGATTAATGAGAAGTGGGACCCCCGTGTGTTGTTCCGATATTTCAGTGTAGGATGGGTTTTTTGAACAAACACTGTGCGCGGTTAGACAAATAACGGCACGAGTTACACGTATTTTGCAAGTTTGCAAACAAAAATGACAGCGGCATAGAATATGACATCCACCCCGCAGCTTAGATGCTATGGTGATACGAGTTTTTACATCGTCGAAAGTGAGATCCAATGGCTTGGGAGTAGTCTTTGTAATTATGCGCAATTTCCAAACTCTCCAAAGGTTTTTTTGCAAATAAAATATTCAGGCCTCGTGTGTCCCGCTGCATCTTGGATCCAATGGCTCCCCGTTGCTCATATTTGGTGCTCCCAGTAGCTTAATTACCTACTACGGTGATACGAGCATCTAGGTCGTATGATCAGTGATCAGATGGCACATGCGTCGTACTTGTACTTTCTGCGCAATTCCCCAACTCTCTCAGCCATATATTGCAAAAACATTCAAACCTCCTACTATGGGCCATTAGATCTCCGTGACCTCGTATCACCATAGAATCTATGGTGTGGGAGCACCTCATATTCTCCCGGGCGAGAAAACATAAGGTGCTCTCGCAGCTTGGATGCTACGGTGATATGAGCTTCGAGGTTGTTTGATCTTAGATCCAATGGCATCTGAGCAGTCTTTGTGCTTGTAAGCAGTGGCCAAACTCTTTGGGGGGGGGGGTCCGCAAAAAACCATTCGAACCACCGAGGAGTTGTTGGGGCACAAATCCAACGGCTCCGAAGAGCTTGTATCACCAAAGCATCTAAGGTGTGGTAGCACATGATATTCTTACATACAGGAGAATATGATGTCCTCCTTCATCTTAGATGCTACGGTGATAGGAGCTTCGAGGTCGTTGGATATGGGATCCAAGGGCATCTAAGTAGTTTTTGTACAAATTGTGTGCAATTCTCAAACTCATCAAGGTTTCCTATAAAAATATTAAGACATCATGTGAGCTGCTATATCTCAGATCTACAAGCTCCAAGCAACTCGTATCGGCATATAGCATCTAAGGTATGGGGGCACATGATGTTCTTCCTTGGAGGAGGGGTGGGGTGCACAACCAATCGGTGTTTGGGAGGGTGGGGACAAATATAATATAAACAACCCTAAACAGAGCTTCACAATTTTATCTAAGGTCGAGGGGTTAACCCCCGACAATCTACATAGCTCCGCCTAAACACAACATTTGCATGTACTATAGTACTAGACTTAATATGCATGTTTTAGTTTCCTGTTCATTTTAAATATTGAATTGAGGACCATGCATGTCTTATATTTTACTCCCTTCGTTCCTAAATATTAGTCTTTTTACATATTTCAAATGGACTCGCACATACGGATGTATATAGACATATTTTAGAGTATAGATTCACTCATTTTGCTCCATATGTAGTCACTTGTTGAAATCTCTAAAAGACTAATATTTAGGAACATAAGGAGTATTTTTGAATTCGTGTCATACATGCATGGTTTGGAAAAATAGATGCACTATACTTATTGAATTGTTGTTGTGTTCGTGTGTGTGTGTGTGTGTGTGTGTGTGTGTGTGTGTGGTCATATGCTTGATACATCCAAAGTTTTCTCACCACCATATTGTTCATCTTTTATATCTGAATTTGCCATGAAAAACTTACTAGGAATACCATGAAATGTGAAATCCACGTTGAGATCACTATATCACAAACTCATTCTAATTCAAGAACTCATCATAAATGAATTACCACCTTGAGATTAGTATTTGCAAGGAAAATACGGGCATTGAAATACACATAGATTTATTTGGCAATTTAAAAGATTCATTTCGTATTCTCGAATGGTAGGACCCAACGGCGTACCAGCTAGACCTTGGCTCGTGTTGATCCTAAAAAAACCGGGCTTGTTTCCTTCTGGTGGCATGCGTGGTACGCACATTAGGCAACCCCAACCAGTCGAGCCTCCGCGGTTTGAGTCGAAATATCTGGTGGCCAGAATTCCAGCCCTAGGAAATTCCCCTCATGTCCCCGGTCCGTAATGACTACCGATGAACAATGGAGGGATGCTTTAGTAACTAGACAACGTTACCTACCGTGCCGAGCACGGTTCAATTCCCTCGTTCGCCGCTCCCCAAGCTCAACCGTCAAATGCATTGCCTAGTACTACTACTACTACACCAGGATGAGCATAGAATTGAGCCCATTTGTTCATGCCTAGTATTTGAGTTAATATATCAGGCAATGCACTGGTATGGAGGGATTATCCTTTTACTCTACATATATAACTTGTATGAAGTCTAACTAAGAAAAATGTTTAACCAAATCCTTTCTTAAGAAATACAACAAGAAAAATCTATGGCTTGAACATTTATTGCATGATGAAGGTTATGATATTGTTTCGAATCCTGCATTTTAAATTTCAAAAAATCCAAAAATGACCGGGGACATGGTAAGGTGATATTGCACAAATATTCCTTCGTAATTTTTTTCTTCAACTTGAGACAAGCTGCTTATGAGAAGTTGCACAAATAAAGAGCCAAGGTATTTTGGAAGAAACACCTACAAGGTTAAGGCGAACGCTTTCACTATTGAAACCGTGCGTGTTTACATGCCGCCACGAGTCCCGCTTCTCATCGGCAGGTGCCGTCTGAGCAAGCATGTGATTCAACGGGAGGCGTGCGAGCAGACCGCTACGCCGGCTGAAAGGGAGGCGTGCGAGCAGACCGCTACGTAGGCTCACTGGGAGGCGAGCCCTTTGACCAGGCTCCGCCGCCCACCTTTGTCCCAACTGCTCCCTCTTTTAATGTCGTTGGCGCGGCAGTTTAAAATCAACCCCGCACAACCCGGTATCGCTACAATCTTCTCTCTTCCTCTCCGATTCCCCTGTCGTCTACCTCCAGCCAGCCTAACCTAAACATACCCCATGCCGCATCACGATGGTCTGCCCTTAGTCTTCCAGTTTCCTGAGGAAGACACCTACCAGGAGTCTCAAGAACATAAGGCGCTTTGGGACGAGCTTGCACTGGCCTTGCAGGAAGACGCCACGCCTGTCCCTGCTCCCGTTCCGGCTCCTGTCGCCCTGACTGCGCCAACGCCCATTCCTGTGGCATTGATGGGCTGGGAGCCACACATTGTCGCCGAGCTTGATGCCATAGGGTTCCACGAGATCCCCGCCGACTTTCACGTGCCCGTGCACCTGCCAGCGCATGCGCCTGCGCGTGCACTGACACACACGCCCTTGCCGGCACCCGTGCACCTGCCAGTGCATGCGCCTGCGCGTGCACTGACGTGTGCGCCCGTGCTGGTGCCTGTTCACACGAATTTCTACGCCGTGCCGTTGGCAGCGCCTGTCCCCGCGCGGATGCCAGTGCCCCCTCAGCGGCATGTATGGCCGTCGTCGACCGCTTCCTTGCACCAAAGCCAGTCGCCTCCTCCCGCCAGTTGAATCGCTCCTGGAGACCGAAGTCCAGAACATTGCGGCCTTCCTTGAAGCTAGGGCCAACGTCCAGGAGTATGCCAACAACGGCACAAGATCCCGTCGTCGCCGTCTTTCAGTGGACCGACGACACACAGAGCACGGCAGAGGAGCCGCTTCCCACCACAAGATGCCCCCGCCGCCGCCGCGTAATCTAAATTTGCCATGAAAAATGTTCGGATTGCCATGTTTAAAATCCGAATGTTTATCATTTCCGTTTATTTTAGATCGATCGTTGTATGAATGTAAAGTCGGAGTCAGAAAATCTATGGTTTGATCGATTGAATGTTCTGCTAGAGTCGTATCAAATTAAATATAAAATGTCATCAAGCCACATGTATTCCTTCTCATCCAATGACCTAGACTGCTTCAATGTCGAGCCCTCGACACGTTTAGCATGTAGTTAATTTCATGCCAAAAAGAGTGCTAATCACATAATAACACGCAAATAATATCTTACTTAATATCCGCATGAACTTAATATACTTCCAAATTAACGTGCATTGCAAATACACATTGACTAGTGCTACTAGTACATGAAACTGGTGCCGTAACTTGTGAACACGTCCAGATATGGTCAACGGCAACATCACCCGCGAGTTCTTAGTGTTTTCCCGTGCGTCTAAACGCAGAAGGGGAGTAGAGAGAGAGCACACATGGAACCCACCAGTAAGTGAAGGTGAATAGTATGTGCTAACGAGCCGGTCCCACTAATGTACTAAAAATAATATTACATGTTATCCATTAAATAGGTTGTGGTAATATAAAAACATTATAGGAACAAAGGGGGCTACAACAAACATTGATGTTCTATGTATGTTGCCTATTGACGTGCGGATTAAAGGCACTGGTCACATGTTCGATCCTTGTTCTTTATTTTTTAATTTGTATATGGGTCCAAATTTGTTTCATGGCAGGTGGGCCCCATGGTGTGTAGTTTATAGCACTTAGATTTGTGGGTCGAAATTTGTCCCATTCAAGGTGGACTATTGCTGTGTAGTTTTGTAGCTTATTCGTTGAAGGTGAGAAAGGACGTGTAAGAGAGTGATAGCCGAGCCAGAGGGAAATCAGCTGGGGGAAGTGCGGGGGTTGCAACGGTGTTTGGAGTAGTTGTGGGATGAATGCTATGAAAATATAATCTAAACCCACCGGAATAATTGCCTACACAAATTAATCCAAGGTTGGAGTCCCCCTAGCAATGTAAATAGCTCCGACTTTGCGAGGGATGGAGAGGTAGCTTCAATGTGTGGAATATACGGCATGAGAAAGCGAGGTCAATTTAGAGACATATAGAAAGAGAGACAAAGTGAGTGTGGTCCGACATTCATTTAACAGATATATATATGCTCTGGAGGGATATTGTCCGATTCAGCATTTGGCAAGGGTGAGGGCTGTAATGTAGAGTTTGAGAGATGATCCAGTCACAGACATATAGATATATTTTGTTCGTGGGAGGAAGCAAGGTCAATCGGTAACATATATAAAGGGAGAGAGATTGAGAAAGTGTGGGTCATCGAGCGATCGAAAGAGTGATACAGGTTGGAGAGAGTGACCTAGATAGACAATGTGCATGAGAGAGTATACAATATGAATATGTCGAGTTGGGCTCAAACATGGACATATATCATTTGTATCTGAGAAAGAGCAAGATCAACCGAGACATACAAAGAGAGAGAGGGAGAGAGAGAAAGAGATTGAGCGAGCGTGGCCTGCCATGAGGTCGAAAGAGTGGGGCGGCTTGGATGGACTGACCTAGATAGAAAATCTGCATGAGAGAGTATAGAGTGTGTCGGTCGAGGCCCGAACAGGGAGATATATCGTTTGTGTGTGAAAGAAAACGAGGTTAATCAAGACTCATATAAAGAGAGCAAGATTGAGCGAGTGTGGCCCGCCGTTCAGAAGAAAGAGTGAGACAGTTTCGAGGGAGTGACCTAGATAGACAACGTGTGTGCGTGCGCACAAGAGGTTGGGGGCTAGATAGGCAATGCATGTTTCTAGCACGAGAGGGTGGGAGGAAGAGAGAGAGAGAGAGAGAGAGAGAGAGAGAGAGAGAGAGAGAAAGAGAGAGAGAGAGAGAGAGAGAGCTCGGCATGGGGTGCAATGGCGGGTATGCGAGGTAAATACATTTGGTAACAGAGTGGAAAAAGGGGGGGTGTAGTTGAGAGAGTTAGAGATCGAAACATGGAGAGAAAGAATGAACGTGTGTCGGAAACCGATAGCTTCCTAAGGTGGTTAGGAGAATAAGATTGACCGATACAGGAAGTATGTAGCGTGTGTGCCAGGGGGTGGGGCTAAAAACAACATTTGAATGTAGATAGTACGAGACTTAATATCGATGTTTCAATTCGGTGTACATTGTAAGATTTGAACTGAGGACCATGCATATGGGTAATTATTTCAAATTGGTGCCATACTAGGTTTCGAAAAGTTAACATTGACTCGATTTGTTATGCTATTTTGTAGGTCATATGTTTGAATCCATCCAAAAGTTTTCTCACTACCATGGTGTTCATTATATACATGTGAATTTATATTAAAAAAAGTAGCCTGGATACAGTGAAATGCAAAATCCACGTTAGAATTGGAGATCCCTATGTGACACACACTCTAATTCAAATAACTAATTTTGTGACACACACTCTAATCCACGTTAGCGTGGATACCGTGGATACTATTTTGTTTTTTTTTTCAAATAACTCCTCATTAATTAATTTATAGTATCTCATTTCGAATGACTAATTATTTGCAAGGAAAACACGGGCATGGTAATACACACAGATTCGCTTGCAAATGAAAGAAGATTCGTTTGCATTCTCAAATGTAGGCGCACCAGGCAGACCAGGGTCGTGTCTTGGTGGTCGCGCGTGTCGGACGGACACTTAGCACCCAGCCACCCACCCCCACCCTCCCTTCCCCCCCCCCCAAAAAAAAGGTCGACGACAAAATAAGTTCACGCTTCCACGTTTCGGATTGAAATATCTGGCGGCCCCAATTCTAGCCCTGAATAATCTCCCTTCTCCACCGTCCCCTTTCATGCCCAGATTGCTCAAATCCCTAATTCGCCGCCAACCCTAGCAAAGTTCGAATCGCCCCTCGTCTCGTCTCTTTCCCCACCTCTGTGTCGGACGACGACGACAAAGACGACGGTCGCGCTTCACCACCGCACCGGAGCTACCTCATCTACGCCCTCGTCCAACACCGGGTGGTCCACCGACAACGTCGGATGCCGCAACCGACATGCCTAACATACACCGACTTCCACCGCATCAGGTGCGCTTCACCGACGCCGTCTCCCACCTCACCGGGGCTACTTCACTGAGCACATCGTCGCACCTCCGCCCCCCGAGGCCGTTGGGGGTTTAACCAACGGTCTCGTCCACCACATCGGAGCGCTCTGCCACCACTCAAGATCTGCATCCGTGTGTGGCCAGCCAACACCGGCACATCACCCTTAACGGCTCTAAAGTCACCCACACTCTAGCTAGGCGAGCATGCCAAAACACTGGCCCGAACTAGGTATCCACACATCACTGCCTTGTGCACTGTTCGGACCTTGTTTGGATATCCTTTCACTTCTCTCTTAGCTTACACGCCTATGCAACTCTGACTTGAACTCTTATTTCATCTGGAGATATCATCTGAAACAAGCAAACCTATTTTTTAGTGAAGCATGACGGTGCTACGGGATTTGGTACACATCCTGCACACTCGTATAACCTTGTAAGTATCTGTCCTCAGGTACAACAACAAGGTCAAATCCTCTTATTTGATCAACCATTCGCCATGTCAAAAATGCAAAGGGGGATGCATGGAGCACAAGGCCTGCACATCCAAGCAAGTGGTAACATGGACTTGTACATGGAACATCCCACGCGCAAGCAGAGCTGCAGTGAGCCTGTACAATGAGCTAGCGTAAGTCCCTACATTTCATTTAGTTCATACTGGCATGCGTGTATGATTTCTGTGCAGTGGCGAACATTTAACTTAAAAAATACGAAGGCACTTGCACTCCGGAAATCCACATAACTTGAGAAATGTGAAGCTACATACACTTTAAAACTAGCTAATGATCCAAAGCAGTTCAGATTAGAAACACTAAATGATGCAAGCACCAAAAAACACAAAATGCAATATGGTGTACAAGGACTACAAACATGGTTTGTACCTTCTTGAATTATTCATTTCTGGCTGAAAATATCGAAGTGTAATTGCACCTATAACCAATGCGCAAACTGCATATCAATATATCTATCCTGCACAAGATGCCAATAGTTTCAAACAACATATTAGAAAAGTATTTATGCAACATTGTCATGATACGGGGACTTTCTGGTAGATGGCCTCGACGTTTCCTCAAGCCATGAAAATGCACTATAATTTGCTTGTCATCAATGCCTGCAAATATCTATGTCTCTCTCAACATAGCAGATCATCATTAGACACTAAATCGTTCAATGGGAGCTTGCAAAATGCTTGCATTTGATCCCTCATTAGACACTATATGTTTATCACCAGGAGCATGTAAAATGTTTGCATCAAATTCTTCATTAGCAGTCTATTAATTAGACACTTCAGGCTCAAGAACAACATGAGCTTGTATGTTTGCACCGGAAACTTGATTAGATACATCAGATTTAGTCAGTTCAGTATTGATTGGGGGAGTTATAAAATAAGCTAAAATTGGTTTAATTTTCTCATAGATTCCCTACATACAAGCAGTTTTACAACACCGTTAGGTTTAACTATTGGCCAAAAATTGAACAGTCGAATTAGATATAATTAGGGATGTAATGTACCTACTCGTTGCGCATGCTACTCTTGCAAGCTATAGGGCCTGCCTTGCACTTATGTTATTGGCCCACACAAATTGAAACATTCTTCTTCATTTTTTACATTACCTGCTCATGCGTTGGGATGAACAAAACTAGCTTGGGCCAACCTGGACGACTCAAACTAGGTGCACACTTTCCAGCCACCCGAGGAGGCCGCCCATACCAGCCCCTATGGTGGCGTCACTGTTTTTTGCATGTATGATTCGGGTAGTGAAAAATATTCCAGTGGCAATTTTAATTTACCCACAGAATGGTTGAATTGCTTGTTTCTATGAAATGAGTTCGCTAATAATGTGAAGGATGCCAGTCTTTTCATCCTATTGTAGATTGCTCAGATCTCAATATGTCAAATGTAATCGCATGAAATATACAGTAAAAGCCGGTGTGATGTGTGTGGCTACAACTAGTCTGACACTCTGACTACACGTTCTCATATAACATATCAAGGACGCACCATCTTACAAGATTAACCATTCGACTTACCAATGCAGTGTGGCAAGAAAGAAGTATTGGGACTGCTTATCCAAGCAATTTGTCGGATATCGGGTTCCGGCAAAACCCTTAAGGTTCGAACTCTGGGGTGCGCACGAAGATCTTCTCCCTACCGATCCACGCCCACAACCTCGCCACGATTCTAAGCTAACATGATGAACAACACAAGGGACACGAGGTTTATACTGGTTCAGGCCACCATTGTGGTGTAATACCCTACTCCGGTGTGTGGTGTGTGGATTGGCTCTTGGGAAGATGAGGAACAGTACAAGGGGAAGAACAGCCTCGCGAGGAGAGGTGTTCTTGTGCTGGTGTGTATGAACTGAGTCTCGAAGAGCCGACCCCTTGCCACCATGGTGGCTAGTCCTATTCCACATATTCAGGGTGTGGCGGCGAGGTACAACACTAGGGGCTCGAGACGGCGTGGTGCCACCATCACCGGAGTGCTGGTCAAGTACCTCTTGAGGTCTTGAAACGCCTGGTCGGCCTCTTGTATCCACTCGAATGGGCCCTTCTTCTTCATTAGCTTGAAGAAAGGTAAGGCGCGCTCCCCCAGCTTGGAGATGAAGCATCCCAGCGCCGTCACGCGCCCGGTGAACTTATGCATCTCTCTGAGGGTCTGTGGTGGGCTCATGTCTTCGATTGCCTTGACCTTCTCTGGGTTAGCCTCGATCCCCCTGTGGGACACGAGGAAGCCTAGATGCTTGCCCGAAGGAACGCCAAACACGCACTTCTCTAGGTTGAGCTGCAAGTCTACCTTGCGGAGGCTCGCGAAGGACTCTTCTAGGTCTTGGATTAAGGTCTTCGCCTCCGTAGACATCACCACAATGTCGTCGATGTAAGCCTCGGTGTTCTTCCCGAGCTGCCGGCCCAAGGCGATGTGCATCAGCTGCTGGAAAGTTGCGCATGCGTTGCCCAACCCGAACGGCATGCATGTGTAGCAGTATACCCAACATGGGGTTAGGAAAGCCGCCTTTTCCACATATTCTACTGCCATCTTGATTTGGTGATAGCCCAAAAATGCATCCAAGAAGCATAGCAAGTCGCACTCGGCGGTGGAGTGCACGATTTGGTCGATGCGGGGGAGCGAAAATGGATCTTGAGGGCAGGCCTTGTTGAGGTTGGTTAATTCGATGCACATGCGCTCCTTTCCTCCTTTCTTCAGCACGACAACAGGGTTTGCCAGCCATTCAGGGTAGCGAACCTCGCGAATCACTCCCTCTGCCTCTAGCTTGCGAGTTTCTTGGACTATGAAGGCCTGTTTCTCGGAGGACTGTCGCCTGGCTTTCTGCTTCATGGGGCACACATTGGGACACACATTCAGGTGATGCTCAATCACGTGCCTCGGGACCCCTGCTAGCTCCTTGGGTTCCCATGTGAACACGTCCTTGTTCGTTCGTAAGAACTTCACTAGTGCTTCCTCTTGGTCAGGGCCGAGGTTGGCACCTATGGTGAAGGTGGCTCCGGAGGATCCGTCCTCCTCAACTGGTACCTGCTTGGTTTCCCCCTTGTCCTGGTTGAACAACTGCTTCTTCTTGGTTAGTGCAGCCTCCTTGGCCTTGGAGGTGTCCGCGCTGGCGGGCCGTGATGCTGCGGCTGTCTTGAGAGCAAGCTTAAGCGACAATAGAGCATCCTTGGTATCTTGGTAAGGACGCCACTACTCTCTGGCATCTTAATGAGGTTGTAGGCCGGGTGGGTAGCTGCCATGAACTAGGCCAAGGTGGGGTACACGAGGATGGCGTTGTATGGGAGGCCGATATGCATGATGTCGAAGTCGATCAGCTCCGTGCAGAAGTTGTCGTGGGTGCCGAAGGTCACAGGAAGGCGGATCTGCCCCAGGGAGCTGGAGGAACCGCCTCCAATTCCTGAGAACGGCCTGCTGGGTCGGAGCCATTCTAGCAGTATGTGGAGGAGGCTGAAGGCCTCTACCGAGAGCATGTTGAGGCCGGCACCGCTGTCGATGAGGGTTCTGGTGACGGCCATCTGGCAGATGGTGGGCGTGCAGAGCATTGGGAGCGCCCCTGAGTAGGCGGTGTTGGCGGGGTGATCATCTGAATTGAAGGTCAGGTCGGCCTTGGGTGCCACCCAACCCGGGGGAGCTTCTTGCCGCGTGAGGGCGGCGCCGATCTAGCAGACGAACGGCTTGACATGGCGGTCTGAAGGTGGCGCCTGCGAGCCACCCAGGAGAGCTGCGACGATTGGTGGTGCCGGCGCCACATAGTGGGTGAGGAAGAGGTTGCGCAACGCCTCCCAGAAGGCCACAGAAGATGTGGGCAGGTTGAGCAACAAGCACGCGGGACCCCGGTGAGGGCCACGGGAAACCAGTTGGCAATGACCTTGTCGTCGCCGGTGGCCTTGAGGACGGTCTCCTCATATGCCAGCAGGAAGACCAGTGGGTCTGCCACGCCGTCATAGCGCGGCGGCATCTCTGGACTGAACTTGTGCAGCCACTGCACCTGCCGCAAGGCGGGGGCCAAGGCTCGGAGCCCCCTGGCCCTAGTGCTGGTGTTGGACGCCGGAGCCGGCGGCGTGCTGTCCGCCATGAGGGAGAAGTGCGGTGTTGGTGGAGAGCGAGCCGACGGAAGGGAGAGCTCCGGCACACCCCTACCTGGCACGCCAAATGTCGGATATCGGGTTCCGGCAAAACCCTTAAGGTTCGAACTCTGGGGTGCGCGCGATGATCTTCTCCCTACCGATCCACGCCCACAACCTCGCTGCGATTCTAATCTAATAGGATGAACAAAAAAAGGGACACAAAGTTTATACTGGTTCGGGCCACCATTGTCGTGTAATACCCTACTCCAGTGTGTGGTGTGTGGATTGCCTCTTGGGCTGATGAGGAACAGTACAAGGGGAAGAACAGCCTCGCGAGGGGAGGTGTTCTTGTGCTCGTGTGTATGAACTGAGTCTCGATGAGCCGCCCCCTTGCCACGGTGGTGGCTAGTCCTATTTATAGAGGCCTTAGTCCTCTTCCCAAATATTGAAACGGGAAGGGATTCCACAACAACGGGATTTAAAGGGGGACATCCAGTACATGCTATCCTGACTAAAGGTGGTCTTCGACTGCCAAAGGCACTAGCGATGACGCCGTATTGGGCTCCACGGTGACCTCCATGCTACCGTCCTACTGGTCTTGGTCTTGTTGCATCGATATGGAAACCTTTGCTTGATGCCTCGGTATCCCACGCCTGCGCTTGCCCCCTTTGCACCGAACAGGAAACAAGGACACTGCACTGGCCGGTGCCCACCTGGCGCCCTCCTGGTCTTGATCGCCATGGCTTGCGTCATGTGCACCTCGTGAGGTACCTCTTGCCTTGATCTCTCCGCCTCCTCGCGAGCCTGCCTGGTGAAGCCACCCCTGAGGAGGCCTTGCATTGTTCGCCCTGCGAGCCTCGGCCCCTCACGAGGGTCTGGAATTTGGGTTGATGAAGACGGGCCGTACTGGGCCACTACTGAACCACGCCACAGGCCGTAGGCAGGCAAGTCTGGATACCCCCATATCCAGGACACCGACACAATTGATGCCATGGACTCCTTCGTAGAACCTTGTAAGCAAAAAAGAAGTTGCAGTGTGCCTGTACAAAGAGCTAGCGTAAGTTCACTTACCTACTTCTCGGAATTTTAGTTAGCCACTTATTGCAAAATTGTTCAATTATGTTGCTTGGCTTAATTTAGTTTGCTACTGATTACGTAATGTCACAGCTTGTTAATGCTATTATACACTTTGCATATCTATGTGTTTCATACTTACTGTTAAGAATTACCTGTTTGCCTGAACTTAAATAGCTACTTGTTTGTTTAACGGCTTTGTTGTTGCAACAACGGGTTACAATGATGTTAATAACTACTTTTCAGCATCGAATTGAAACTCTTTAATTCCTTGTTTGTTTAACTCATTTGCTGTTATAACTCCCAGTTTAGATGTTATTCTAACTTCAACTTTTCTGAATCCAATCGAAACTTTAATGGCAAAACAGGTTAGCCCAAGATCAAAGAGAGAGGTCCCCATGGACGTTGTATCATCCCACAGTAGTGGCACCGGCCCAATCGTGCATTATGAATTGCCAACTGTTGATGCTCTAGAGGCTAAACTATTGGTAGAAAGAGATTCTGCTTCTGCACTTAGAGATGAAGTTGACATTTTGAGGAAGCAAACAACATAATCACAAGAAGTACTCAAGACAACCATTAAATATTTGGTGGATTTCAAAACAAAGCAAGCTGAGCTGACCACATTGTTAAGGTCCTGAATGAAAAAAGGAAATTAAATTCCCACTTGGTAAATCATAGGTGAAATGTTCTTTCCGTCGTTGAATAACCTTCGTGTTGTTTGTTCATCTAATCAATCAAACAATTTGTTTTAGAGATCATGTAATAATTGTTATTTTTGTTTTTTGGTTTGTAATTTTATTTGAGCACAAGTCTGTATTAATTGATAAGACTCAGAGACATTTCATTTTGATTGTTGTGCCAGACCTATAAATATGCCAATCGGGCTGAATGTGCATTCAGCAATAATAGTAGTATAGATGGACCATAAGTGGCACGCATCGGAAAGGGCCAAGATGTTGTAGTAGCTTTGCTAAAAAAAGGATGTTGTTCTAGGAAAAAAAGTACAACAGCCTAGCTTATGTATGTTAGTTGATATTATTGATCCATATACTCTATCAGTGTTTATATGTCTATTAGTTCTGGACATTCTTGGTTGATTGACTCGGTATTTGAATCTTGATACTCTAAATGGTAGTACACATTATGCTACGTGTGACATTTGAGTTGGAAAAAAAGTGTTCCAAATATTTGAATTCACCTTAAACTGGATTCTAGCTTCTGAATTTGAGTATCAACATTTGTAAATCATATTCATATATGACAGTGGAATACATCTTTGTCGTGCTTTTGAAGATATATAAAAACACATAGAATGATTTATAAAGATTCATATAGGAATACAAAATGGATTCAAATTTAGTTGCCAGGGTAAACATGGATGCTTATTGTCCCAAAATTCGAAAGAAGTGGCAAAATGTCCACTCCCACGTCGGCTGCGCGAAGCCAAGTGTTTGGGAGATGGAAATTACTGTCTACCAATTACACGGACAATCCATCGGCCCGATTTCCACTGCTCTCAATAGGGGTAGGTTAGTAACTTCAATTAGACCTGACACGACCGCCTCTGAGCCCATTCTGACACGGTGGGCGCCAAACAAGGGCCGCAAAACACATTTGATTCAAGGCCATCCGAAAGACCTCTGTTTCTCCCTCCATTTCCCCATTCATACATGGTGGGCGGCAAAACAAAGTCGACTCAGCCGAAATCGATGTAGGCAAATATTTTCATAGGGGAGGGTTTGTAACTTCACTCAGACATGACAAAACCGCCCTACCTGTCAGCCCCGTTCATACATCGTGGGCGCCAACCATGGGCACCAACCACCCTCTCCTCACCCGAAATCGCTCTGGGAAAATATTGGCGAGATGCAAGATTACCGTCCTATCCCCAACCGATGAGACGTCCAAATTATAAATGGGGGCTAAGTTCGTAACATTCCCATATTTCAGACAGGCGCATCCCAAAAACATGGTTCCCCATACCTCTCCCTCCATTTTCCCATACATACACCGTCCGTGCTAGAACACCATCCCCACACCAGCCTCCTCCGTCCGCCACCCCATCCATCGCCGCCGTCCTCCATCCCATCCATCGCCGCCGTCCTCCACCCCATCCATCGCCACTATCCTCCACCATGTCAGAGCGCCTACCAAGACCGCGTCGTCCACTGCTAGAGATGGACGTTTCTCATCCACGGCGACGGACCAAGAGCCTTGCATCGTGTCCTCTTGCTTCATCGGCACCATCATCCTCTTTGCCGGGGCCGCTCACACGACCTTCTCTTCCACCGCAACGGGACTTATCTCTCAGCAGCCCCACCTCATCACCCATTTTGTAATTGATTCATTACTCATTTGGCAGGACTGTCATTAGGGTTTTTTGTGTGCTGAGTGCTACCTACACTTAATAGTTCATATGTATTTCAGTAATCTTTAGTTCCTGTAAAGTTCACAGGGTTTCAAAATCCCGTCCCTAGGAACAGATACTAGTCATTTTGGATTGTTGGTCGTAGGGACATTGACCCAAATTACTACTGCAAGCCAGATTTGTTGACAATTTTACTTGTCTTTCTTACTCATTCGATATAATATCGACTTATTCACATTGATTAGTTGCAAACAGTAAGTTCTAGACAAACTTCTTGATTCAGATTTTTGACGGTCTCTTACTACAGTTACAATTCTGCATACTTGTTCTAGTAAGCTCACAAGTAAATGATTGATTCACTACATCTATGCTTGTCTTGTCATATTTGTTGTTAATATTCTTTTTTGGTGGACCACCCTGTTTCAAAATACTAGAACCGTAGACATGAGTGAATTGTATTTCTCTGTTTGATCTCTTCCATCATGTGTGGGCAACGAACACTGCATTGTGTAGAAAGAAAGTGTAATTTCCAGCTTTTACATAGGCTTCGATCTTTTACATGGAATACAATCTTCCTACTTGCTTTGTGTCACACTACCAACACTCCACCCTTGAAGCTAGACATTATGCCACTCATAATTCCTTAGTTTATTTGTTCAAATACGAGTTTGATAGGATTCTAATGTTCCTACTTCAGTTTTCAAATGTGTGTCTGCCTGTTATAGAGACATAAGGGGTTTGTATTTCTGTGTGTGGCCTGATCAGCACGGTTGGGGGTGAACTTCGCATATGCAGGGGTTTATAGGGAGACACTCTTCGAGTCGAATCTGCAATGCATTCCATAGATAATCTGACTACTTTTATGTTTTCATGAACTCAGATTCTGAACAGCATCATAATGATTATGAGCTTCCGCGCATGAAAAGAATAAAGCAGAACAATGCCATGGCTATCAAACTTGGCTTCAAGGGACTGAAATCAAGTCTAGATGCAATGCAAGCAAACGCTCTTCACCTAAAGATTCATGCTAAGAATGTGATCCTAACATTGATTCTGAGCTAGAGGGAGACCTAAGTCAATGTAGCTCCCTAGTGGAGGAGTTAGAGGAGCAACCTCCTTGTGTGGATTGATCACAGTGATGTGTGCTGGTTCCAGAAGAATGTACTTGTCCTCTCTCAGGCGCACTGACAGTACATGCACAAAGCGAAGATGTGCACGAACGCACACACGGGTACACGGTGGGACGCATTTTTGTACGAAGATCCACCCATGTGATAATTTGACGCGTGTAAAGTCATTCACTTCGTTGATGGTCAATTAATACAGTGCATGCAAATTGAGTGGACGTGAGGGAGGAAGTAGTTGAGAAAGACATTACTACTCCACTGCGTGCATGTGAACAGTTAAATCATGGGTTGCTACTTCCATTGGTCTCCTTCATATTTTATGCTAATTGTTTGCCACATTTTTAAGTACTAACATATTATTTATGGATGTCGTAAAAAGTGGCACAAAGAAAGGGGGCCAATAAACCAGGACGCAGGCAGCATGATCAATTTTTGCCAGGACTACTGTTGGTAGCGTTTGTATTTAAATATGGACGGAGTGGAGTAGTACTATAGTTATCTTAGCTTCATAGGGCTCTCCCAGCGCCTAGGCTCGCCTCCCCGCCTCGCCTACCGGATCTCGCCATGGAGGATTCCGCCACGGATAATCCCTTAGATCCCAGGATACTGTGGGCTGCCCTCTCACTGCGGACCGTGGCACTACTGCCTTTCAGCGAAACCCACATGTGTTTTAGAGGGGATCCATTGCTCTGGAATCACAGATCGGTGGCGCCGGAGGACATGCCAGGCTGCGTTTCAGGTGGTGGGCATCAAGGGAAAATCGGATCGAGGAAGCGTCGCATCAATTGGAGAGAAGTTCGAAAGAGCTGCGCCTTGCGAAGCACAAGGCGGAGGCCCAAGTCGATCTCAAGGGAGAGATGCTGAGGGATGTCAGCATCTGACAGCGTCGCGTTGATTTCGACCTAGGGCTAATGGCAGAGATCATATTCACGGAGTCAACTATGGAAGAAAGAATGTGCATGCATGCGGAATAGCATGAGCGGTCGGTGCAACTGTTCAAATGGTCGGTAGGAGAAACCAAATCGCGGGACCAGCTACGGCAGCATCGCTAGGCATGCATCATAGTCGTAGGCAGGGTGAGTTACCATCCTTCCCCGCCGGTGATGCAGTAACCTACTCGGTTGCTTCTGCAATGAACTTGTGGTGCCATGGCAGTGTGGAACCGTGATAATCAATCCATCTATATGTATTGTATTCCTGTGAAAATACTTGGTTGTTTGGAAAAAGATGGTAATTGATTTATCACTAGTTTGAATGCTTTCTTTTTGAATTAACTAGTTTTCGAATGCTTGGTCGTGACAATCACGTGAAGCCACAACCAAAAGTCTCCATCATGTAATACTTGCAGTCGGTCACATCGGCTTGGTCTGACATGTACGGTCAGTTACATCACTGACTTGTGCGACCATATATGAGCAGTACTACTTGAAATTTGTGTTCCAAGAAACTCAGCGGGAGCCGTTTCGGGCCTCAAAACCAAAACTATCAATTAATATGTAGCTTGTTCCCATCACATTCCAAAGTGTATAGTATAATTATAAGTGCAAACTTGCTCACACCTAGTACTCCCTCCATCTAGGTGTGTAAGTCATCTTATGAAAACTAAATAATCCCAAAACACTTAGGCATGGTGCATTAACTTCTACCTCGTTTCTTGTTTCTTGATATATCAACCAATAAGAGATGTGTGGTGTGCATGCTTTTAATGACTTGAGAAAACAAACACGACATGCAGTTGTTAGTTCATTGCATGAAGTGCTATTAATTAGCAAATAAACATTAATTTCTCTCGTTTCCCCTCCTCCTTTTTCACGCTGGATAAACTAAGATGACTAGTTCACCTAGACGGAGGGAGTAGTACGTATCAAACCTGAACGTGTTCCCACTATGCAGGTTTTAGTACTAGTGCTAGTACTAGGTTATAAAAAGGGGAACTAGTACCTAGCCAAAAATCACTCTACCTCTTCCTCCTCGCAAGCCTTTCTTGTTCGTCTGTCCTTGCCATGGCCGGTGTGCAGAGCTCTAGGTCAAGAACTACTCGTAACAAGGGAGCGGCAAAAAAGGTCGCGGAAAAAAAAAAGAGGTCGCCACCTGGCAGAGACAGGTGAGGTCTCCAAGGAGCGCCCTAGCCGCGGAGGCGAACATGCCGAGCTCGTGGCACTAGAGTCGTTATCCCTCGACGACATGCCCGATCAGCTCAATAAGCAGGAGGAGTTCATCGACCACTTGGTGGAGAAGCTGAAGGAGAGCCTCGATGACATGCCCGCTGAGCTCACTAAGCAGGGGGAGTTGACCGCCGGCTTGGTGATGCTGCTGAAGAAGAGTACTACATCGGATAAGAAGACAATCGGCAAAAACCTACAACTTCAGGAGGACAAGGCGAAGCTCTACCACGAGCTCGACCTGCTGAAGGAGGAGAACGCTGGCTGGAAGAAGCTGCATGATAAGAGTAGTTCCTCAATGGAGATGTTGCAGTCCCTCATCATGGAACATAAGGAGGAGTTGGCGAAGTTCCACGTCGATCACCTGGCTTCTGTCAAGTTACATAATGCGGCCATGAAACAGATGATGAAGGCTCGCGTCGAGAAATCCTGGGTCATGGACAGAATGAAGAAGATGGCAGAGGAGACGTGCAAGGAGATGGAGGTCGTGCAGGCGATGAAGAAGCAGTTACGACTTTGCGGCTAGCAACCTTTCATGTACTAGTAGACAAGAGCGCCCCAGACTTGTGTGTGTGTCTTCCTTCTTTTTTTGGGTGATAATCTTCCTTCTTCTTTTGCTCCTGTGTTTCTTCTTTTGCTTCAAGTGTTTCGCCGCACGTGCCATGTTCTCCGCGAGGCATGAATAGAACAATGCTAACGATGAGCAGCGCCATGGGATCGATGACTAGCAAATTAGATCATTTTTAATCGCCATATCGCACTGGGCTACCGTGTTTCGTGCTCCTCCGTCGTACTAGTACTCCAGTGGAAAACTTGAGTGTACCGCACGGTTCTTTGCTCCTCCTCGGGTCATCGGCAACATGTATACAAAATGTCAAATCAAAAAGGTCCCGCCTTCCAGCAGTAATGAGCCTTCAAATCACAAAGGCCCTCACCTCTCATGAAACCGACCAAGCGAGACTGCCCCGCCCTCTAGCCTTTTAAAAATGTATACTTTTGTACAGTAGTAGTATCGATGGATTGCTCCATGGAGCAAAACTAACAAGATGAAATTAAATAGAAAAGGCGGTACATATAGAGAGTGCTCGTTGCCAAATTATGCATATAGTACTATTGAAAAAGCTAGTACATGCTAAAATGGGATGCTAAATTCTATTAAAAAATTAGCATACCTATTTAATTCTTGGGTTCTTATTATTTATGCCACTAGTTGTGTATCACTACTCAGTTTTGCCATTAGAAGTTACAACTACTCAAAAATGCCATCGATCCGTGAGATGCTTGCTCAAACCTGCAATTAGATATATCAAAAGTGCCACCGTTTCATTAGATGTTTGCTCAAAAATGCCATTAGACATTGTTATTTTCACGCAAAACCCGTTGACCATGTTATATGATAAAAATAAGCCAATTCTCACAATGATAAGTGTGGCCCCACTTGTCAGGAGTAACCAAGAGAATAATTATACAGGAAAATAAGAATGCTACTGGGATCAAGTACACCCCACACTTTATTGTACTGTAGTGAGATAGAGGGAGAGCTGACATGTTGGTCCATAGGTATTTATGTCATTATAACATGGCAAAAGAGATTTGAGTCACAATAATGGTGTCCAGCACAACACACCCCTCAAATAAAACTAAGCACCCTGAAATTCTTTGACAACTAAACTGCTGGCTATATGATGTTGGCCATATATATTGTACGTAGATAATGTGAAGGAACGAGTGGTAGTACTATACCAACTAAAAGATGAACTATAAGAAATACTAGTATGTACGTACTAAAGAGTTAAATCAAATAACAAGAAGGAACATAACATAGTCTTGCTGGAGGCTCAGCACAACACACCCGTCAAATAAAACGAAGCTCCCTAAAATTAAACTAAGCAACTAATCCGGTAGACACTGCATTACAACCACCATGAGCAACGACACTGCCACCTTACTCGGACTCCTCGTCCACGTGCTCGACTTCATCCTTGTCCCTCTTCCTCTTGTCCAATAGTTCTTTGCTTGATCCGCACACTTGTCTCTCGCTCTTCATCCAACCCTTGTAGATATTGAAACAAAGGTATGCATCCATTGCAGCGTAATTGATGTGCTCTCTATCTAGTACATTCCACTCCCATGCACGATGAAATTTGTACGGAGGTTTCGTCACTTTACCCTAAGAAGGATCAACCATGGCTACTTCCAGGGTCAGCATTGAAGGCTAACGGGAGGACACCAGAACATTCCTTTGGAGGTCAAAGGGCTGGCCTACAACAGGGCCTATCCGACCCAAGACTTCGTTGTCGTTCGTAAAGTCTATAGAAACAAATTTGACTAGGCCGTCCGTGAGGAAGTTCTTAAATTCCCCGCACTCAACGTTGGCATGGCATATGTGGTAGACCAAGCACAAGTTATGCATGGAAACCTCGATCACGGCAGTCTTCTTCTTCTCTTCCTCCTTTAGTTTCTTTTCTTTCTCCAGGACAGTGGTGTACACAACATCTAGCCCAGTGACCCACTCTGCCTTTGAGTTTTCAAACATGTGTCTGAAGTGAGCAAGCCATCCTTTCACCGTCGCGGAAGAACGGTTGTAGATGACGTCGAACTCATCACTGGTGATGGTTCTAACCTTGTACTCATAGCCAAACATGGAGATTTGGGATGCCATGGATTTGGGAGGAGGGTTAGGATTAGTTAAACTACTGTAATGTGAAAGGACGGGACGACTAGGAGCGAACTGTCGTAGTGTTAAAGGGCGGCCGGGGACGAGTAGGAGCAAAATGCTAGCGGTTTTCAGATTGTAAAAATGTTGAGTGGGGCGTGCGAACAACATGGGCTAAGTGGGGCGTGCGAACGGCAGGGCTTTCCATGCTCTCCCATGATACAGGCTTTGCGACAGGCCGTTGGATCTGAGACGGAACGGTTGCATAGTGTGATTCTAGACCTATGAGTGTATATCCTATCCTGGAGGGTTATTCTCAAAATTTTAGCAACTTAGCATGCGATCATTCGATCTGAGATCCAAGGGCTGCCAGCAGCCCGTATCATGGGCGCGCCTACCACGATCGTCGCCTCGCTCGCGCGGTCGCGCACTTGAGATTTCACACGGTGCGTTAGGCTATCTGATGTTGGCATGTCATACATAGTCATCACTTAGTCACTCATACAACAAGGTTAGCTATAAGGTTGGCTATAAGAGTTTTTTTACTTCTCTCTATCTCTTTCTTTGTAGTATTTATTGCATTTGCCAAGGAGTGACCTCTTCCAATGAAATGGTGCTTAGATAAGGTGCTAATGGCATTAAATGGCTTAGCAACTCAAGTCCCCAATGCATATGTGCTTAGTTTTTTGTTGCTAAGGGAATCTCCAACAATTGTAAGATAGATGTTGGTAAAATTGCCACCTAGGACATAGTGATGATGTGGCATATAATAAATGTGGAGAGAGAGCAAAGTGGTATGTAGATTAACCAACAACATTTGCACGAGCTCCAAGGTGAAATAGAGAGCAAAGTTGTATGTAGATTAACCAACAACATTCGCAAAAGCTCCAAGGTGAAGTAGAGAACAACCATATTTATGTTCTCACCTGTACGAGCAAGTACGATAGTGGGCTATAAGCCCGCTTACACGGCATTTTTGCATATGTGGAGGAGAGAGGCAACGAAAAGTGGAGGAGTGAGCTCTCATGCAAGAGCCAGCCTCTACACGTGCTCCTAGACAAAAGCATTTAATACAAGGAGAGAGATAGAGAGAAAGTGAGAAAAACCTTATAGCCAACCCTATTGTATGACTAACAAATAATACTACTAACTTTTGATGACATGGCATGTTTATATACTCATGCAGCACCAGCACCTGGCAATACTAACCATGCTCTATATGGTGGAGCATTGGGAGAGGCACCTGTATATCATGGAGGTGGTCAGGAATCGGGAGACTCATGTCGTTCATAGCACCGCAGTTAAAATGATAATGGCAAGTCAAATCACGATGCCCCACCTGTCCAACACTAACTCGCTGTCAAATCACCCAGCCCTACGTTTGCAATATCCTACTCCCTCATCTTCTCGGGTCTTTGTCGAACCGACTAGGAGGAACTTCCCCGCCTACCGCGCATTAAAAGCCCCGCCCTCGACTTTTAGATATAATTTTGTATCCACGGATTGCACTGTGGAGCAAAGCCTCAAGATAATGGCGGTACACATGTACAGAGTATACACCATGCCCGTCGCGTTCGCGTTGCACCCCAGACAGTCGGTCGGTCTGGCACGCCGCTCTCTGAATGGAATGCGCGTCATATTGCGTTTGCACACACATAAGGACTCGCAATTGAGAATCGACCATAGGCACACTCCCCGGCCACGCGAGTCGGGTGAGTTAATAGAAGAGAGAGACGAGCGATAGTACTGGAGCAGTGTTGTAGCCGTCGGTGCCTGTACGATCCCTGCATGACACGGAAGATCAGTTCGTCCATGCATGTGACCAGACTCCAGCAGACACGGCTGGATTGGCTATCATCTACATATCATGCAGGGTGTGTTGTACAGGGATGTAGTTCTGATGAGAAATCTTAAAAAGGGTTTCTTGTCATCTCGCAATATTAGGTGTCATGTGCTTCAGATCACTACGAGGGTGAAGCACCGACAATTGAGTTACTCCAAGGCATTGGTCATTGGGGGCACATGCACGAAGATTACTCGGCTTCCATCTAGGTCAAGCCGGCTATGTTAATTAGGACATCTATCCATGGACCCCTTTTCTACGAGCTTATCTTTAATTTGAGCTTCAATCCTCGTCTAGTTTATCCGTTTGGAGTCATGTTGTCTCCTTGGGGCAGTGAGGTTATGGTTTCTTGTCATGTGGCATTTTTTGTCTTATATGTTAATCCGGTGCTTCAGATGAAAATGACGACAATTGCTCCTTTGGGGCACGTACATGAAGACTTCTTGACAGTCATTCACGAGGTCAAGCCGACTCCGATAGACAAAAGAAAACTACTCCACTATATAGGCAGGAGCCTCCGCACTTGCTTTCTAGTGTTGCTCTATTCACACTGTCTCGTCCTCTCCCGATCTAAGTACGACAGAAGTGGCCACACTCTCTCTATGCTCACCGCTGGTCACAGATCCAGGTGGATCCTCTTTGCCGGGGAAGGTGAGAAGGTGCAATGTTCACGCGGTCATCCTCGGCGAAGGCTCTTAACCACTGCCGGTGTGTCCCGATCAGCGTAGGTTGTCATTCTCTCCCATGCAGCGCCGACTAGGGAGGGCCTCAGACCCCTTCTTCCTCGATGTCGTAGCATGGGCAGATCCGGCCTCCTGCCGCCCACCTAGAGACATCCCAGTGACCCTCAGGTATAACTTCCTTTGAAACCGGCCTTGCTCTACTTCCCCAACTCCTAACGTCACTGCATTTGTATCTTTTACTATTTCCCTGGGGCCCTCGTAGATAGGATCGATCGGCTGTTCGAAAGCCACCTAAATTTTTACTGTTAAGAGGTAAAACTAGTTCATGCACACGAAACTAGTACTACTTGGTTCAAACAAGGAAGAAAGGGGTGGGGGTGGGGGAAGTTTTGTTACCTGAATCTAGGACTTGGTCGAAAGAGGAAATAATGGGGGTGAAAAGTAGCAGAGACTGGCTATCCAACTGGTCTCTTAGTCTAATAGGGAAATAAAGGGAAGTGAAGTACAAATTCAATATAAACTTGATCTATTGGTTGAAAAAAAAGTGGGGACTGGGGGACGAGTCAACAGAGTATGTCCAGCACTAGATTTGCTAGCCTAACACAGTATAAGGTGGCTATACCGAACAATAATGGGACCAACCCAGATATCCTGTTCCGATGTTTGTTGCCCCGAGACCCTCTTATGTAATGCCACTCCTAAAATGTATCAGTCGCACTCTTAAAAGTAAGGGCACGTTAAACCAATGTTGTTTCCAGTGTAATGCCTCCAGTAATATGAATCAATGGCACTGTTTTTCATGTCCTACTAAATTTCCCATTAAGGTAAGTTGCTTCTTTTAGTTAGAAATGCAACTATCCAGGTACGGCTACTCTCTCATGCCCAAATACCAACTCTGTAGCAGCTGTTAATGTAATGTTGCTGGTAAAATGAAGCAATGGCACCATTAAAGTAATGTCGTATTTAACGGTGGTCATAGTTAATCCTAATGCCCACATTAATGTCTAGCAATGCTACTACTTTAGAAATTGCTACTGTCCTTGTAGGATTGCCATTTAGATAAGGAACATGCTTCTTTTCATTGGATGTATGTTTCATCACTTGTTAGTCACCCTCCTTTCCACCTTTTTGTGCAAACAAAGATATACATTTCATGATTGGTCTTAGTTAAACTGCACAAATGATATCCAAATTATCGTTGAACATTCCATGAGCTTCACAACCAACCTTGATGTTGCTTAATTTTATTGCAACTAATGAAGAAGAAGCTCTGTGGGTTTCATTTTCTGATGGAAATGGAACCATGGCTGGAGCCCTTTTCTTAAAAAATGAAGAAGTTGCTAGCTCATGGGACATTTCTTCATTTTAGGTGAACTGCATAAAAAGGTCCCATGAATTGAACCGTCCATGTTGGTGGCTGGTTTCATCCCTTCTACAATGGCGTTGACTGCAGATATGGTTCCCACCACGAGGTGTGTTCCTTTTTTGTCCGACCGTTTGCCAAAGATCCTGCATGTTGAGTCTGCTCTTGTGCTACTATTTTTGGCACTGCCATGATAAAGCGGTAATGTTATTATTTTGCACCTTAATCAAGTGGCACTATTAATTTGAGGCAATGTTTTGGCACCGCTAGTGCCACTTATTTGTTACATATATCGAAACAGGGGGTTTCCTCCGATTTCATTAAAGAAACCCAACCATAGAGAATCATTATCCGACAACAACTCAGTGTAAATGGGCAGTTATGCAACTACTACTAGAACGGACTGAGTACTAGCAGGAGACAAGTTCCCCACATAAGCTAGGCAGGTAGGACGACGCAGCACCAGCACGGCCAAGTTTGGACTCCAACCCAATTGTTACCACAGAAACATCAGGGGGGAAGATAGGGACTGAAAGAGCCAGCTTCAACATCCCAGTCTAAGCACCCCCGGCCTCCATCCTTCTGACGCATGGTACACCTTGTTTGCCACCTGCTCGACCCTGGTGCCACTGATAAAATGAACTAATAATACAGTTAAAATAGAGCGGGTGTCCTCTCTGTCATTTCATTTCCAACGTAGATAAAGAAAGTGATTCTCTTTGTTAGTATATGTTTCATGAACTAGTCCCATTGTTAATGTTTAAGTGTTTCTGCAAACTGGGGTTCTTAATTTTAGTTGATCTGCACAAAAATAGTGATTGGATTGTCTGAAGTCCCCTCCTTGTACTACCATTGTACACTGATGTTCATCACTGGCAGAATGTGTATTGGGGAGAATTGGGTCGATCTCCAGAATGAGGCCTACCGTATGAGGCGTCGCAGGGCCGATCTCGCCGTTGCAACATGGCATAATATGATACTATCGCAATATTTTCTTCTATTGATTAGTGTATGTTTCATCAACTAGTGCCACTATAATGTAATCATGTGTTTTCATTATCTGTGCAAGCAGGGTTATGCAGTTGCATTTTGGTGGAACTGCACAAATGTACGGATGGAACCGACATATATGCAGAGTGCGAGGTGTGCCAAGTAAAAATTAACGACACCAACCATGCTCCATGCATGCATTGGCATCCACCACCACCAGTGGGATGTGTGGCGCTCTCTATGGACGGATCTTTCTCGGCAGCTAATCCTCTAACCAAATACTAGTAGCTAATATTGGCAGTTTTCTAGGGAGTACTCTTTTCTGAAAGAAGCACCAATCTATTTTTCTTTATTTGTACACAGTGTCACAACTTTGACCCAAAGGTCCAGAGCTATTTTAGGGTGATTGGCGTAGTACTCGGAGAGTGATTGTAAGCATGATTTTCATAAGCTGTCACACTGATTGTAAGTATGAGTAGATGTAAGATTAGGTTAGTGCGAAGGTTACCTTAAACCCTACCGTTGTCGTTGAAATGAGGCGAGCATCAAGGGAACTATGGAGAACGGTGGGGAAGCAATGTCGCGCCATCCGGTTGCGGTGGGAGAACAAATACTCCTGTGGCTCTGCCCAGCTCTGCACCCTCAGGAACGACACACCGTACTCGATCGCTTTGTTATCCTCTGGATGCTCGACATCCGACCTATACGCCCAGCACCTCCGCCTGACTTTCTCCTCGCGCAAATCTGTCTGCTCCATCGCCCAGAGGAGGTACTCGACGAACTCGAAGGACTACGGCGTGACTGCCGCCGAGGAGTACATCGCCGTGTCGGTGTACTAGAGTAGGGGTACCCTAGTATCCCGAACTTGTGCACGGGCAGTTGCAGCACCCCGCGGCAAGGCTTGTCGGGTGACCGCCAAGGTCCTCCGTGGTTCTTTTTGGAGCCATTCAAAAACAAAATATTCAAGTCAAGGAGACAAGGCCCCGGCAAGAGGAGCTTGCCGGGAACACCAACCAAGGCATCTCAAGGAACTTGCCGCGACGCGCCACGCGTCCCGGCAAGGCCCGGTGAGCGACAAGCTTCCGGGCGCGGCAAGACAACGGCCGCGGCAAGGCGCTTGCCGCGGCAGGCAAACACTCTGTACCCGCGCTCCAGCACATCCACCAACATGTCGCCCTAGGGGCCTTTCCAGGCGCGCGTGGCGAGAGGCTGTGCAGCCAGCGGTGCGCGGTGGCATGCGATGCTGACAAGATTGCCATCGTAGCGAGCGGTGGCGTCCCTGACGGTCCCTTTTTGCACTGTTTGGGCGACGTAGACGGGCATTTAATGCCTTTGTCCCCTGCTGTCAGGGTTAGGTAGGATACACTGTATAGGTAGTTGTACCAACCGCAACTCCTTTTCCATTTTTGCCCTTGGCTACGTTGCCACCTGTCGGGGACCGCTTGAGCATATAAAAGGAGGCCCCTGCGCAACGTAGAAGGGGTTCGAAGGCCAGAAAACACTCACGCTCGGTCTCGTTAGGAGCTCGAGTGTACCGTAGCACTCAACGCTCCTGAGCAAGAACTCAATACAATCAGACAAGCAGCAGTAGGAATATTATCTCTCCGGAGAGCTCCGAAGCTGG
Organism: Triticum dicoccoides; assembly: GCF_002162155.2. Taxonomy (NCBI): domain Eukaryota; kingdom Viridiplantae; phylum Streptophyta; class Magnoliopsida; order Poales; family Poaceae; genus Triticum; species Triticum dicoccoides. Next base: position 512,473,497 of record NC_041389.1, read on the forward strand.
GTAAACTGCTCGTGTGCTTCGCCTCGATCCGCTCTTTGTGCGAGCTCCGCCCCCCGCCGAACCTAAAGGGGCTCGGTCCACCGGTCCCATAGGTGTTCGTGGATCAGCTTCCCCGACATCTTTGGCGCGCCAGGTAGGGGGCGTCGAGGTTGTGTGAACCTGATCCGGCGTGCACACGAGCCAGATCTTCATCTCCTTCATCAATATGCCACCGAAGAAGAAGACTTCGGCGGCAGCTGTTCCTTCCATGTCGATCCCACCATCACCGGAGCAATCGGGCGGTGGGGTGACGCCGGCGGAAGAACGGACATCGACGAGGGAGTTCACGACGCTGCCAGGTCCAAGGACAAGGATGCGCATACCTCGGCGTCCGTGCATGTTCCACGCCCATCTCAGGAGGCGCAGGACCGACAGCGTCATGGTATTCACAGTACCATACGTTTGTTGGACCAAGATCGAGCTGGTGGATCTCGGGACGCTCAAGACCAGCATGCACGCCAACGTGCTGGCACGAGTGAGGCACGGTCGCCTGGACGGGATACTGCTCCTTCTAACATAGTTAGAAGTCCGAGCATATCCCGCTCCTCCCACCACTCCAGCAGAAGCTTTGGTGCGAGCTCAACTGCTCCTAGATTACAATCCAACGGAAGACAAGATCGACGGATGGAGGGCCACCATTTAGAGTCTCATCGGCTTCGCCAACGGCGACACTCCGCGGCAGCCGAGTACATCGCTACCGCGGCAGGACCACCAGGCACGAGCCGACGGCGACGAAACTGGTGGGGGGTGCAACCACCATGCGCTCTCCACTCCGAAGGCCAAGGTCGCCGACTCGCCGGATCCACCTCGACAGCGACTCGACTGCATCATCGGATCCACGAGCTCGCCGCGATCAGCGCCAAGTTCTTCACGAACGACAATAAGAAGACGCTCGTACTCGCATCGAGCGCCAAGGAGAAGCGCGGTGTCAACCAGACCAGCGCGCTGGGCCCTCTGTCGACATGCATGCGCCAGGGGAACCAGGCGACTTGCCGTACGCGGTAGGTTGCCCTGCGTTCACTCGTGAGCTGCGGCAAGTCCAGTGGCCCACCACGAAGAATTTCAAACCAGATGTACCAGAGAAGTATGACGGCAAGTCGCATCCGTCGGAGTTCCTCAGCATCTACACCATCGCTGTGCAAGCTGCCGGGGGACGGGACGACAAGATCCTTGCCAACTACTTCCCGCTGGTACTCAAGCCCAATGTCCGATCCTGGCTCATGCACTTGCCGGATAACTCCATATCCTCCTGGGCAGACCTATGCCATCAGTTTGTCGGCGCCTTTACAGGCGGCCACAAGCCTCATGGCCAAGAGAGCGATCTTCATCTGCTCGCCCAGAAGGAAGGAGATCCCCTGCGCAAGTACATTCAGAGATTCAGCCGTGTACAGCACAACATCCCAGATGTCCACCCTGCCGCGGTAATCAGCGCGTTCCATCAGAACGTGCGAAACCGCAGGATGCGGGAGGAGATGGCGATGAGCAAGATCAGAGACATCAGTGAGCTATATGCCCTGGCCGACAAGTGTGCACGTGCTGAGGAAGGGAGGAAACTCCCCGGAGAGAATACAGGAGCAGGAGGATCTGATAGTGAGGAGACTGCCCCGGCAAGGAAAAACCGGCGGCGGAACAATAGGAAGAAGAAAGGCAAAGATGTGCTAGTTGTTGAGCAGTCCGGCAACGGAGGTGGCGCCAAGAAAGCCAAAGCTGGTAGCTCCAGCAAGGAGATTGCCGCAGGCAACAACTACCAGGCTGCGGCGGTCGCCGACAAGCAGGACGGCACCAACAAGCAGTACTGCAAGATCCACCGCACCAAGGGCCACGACCTCCAGAGCTGCAAGAAGGTCGAGCAGCTTGTCGAGCAGCAAAAGGCTGAATACGAGCGACGCGATAAGGAGAAAGCCCAGGAAGGTGCTCGAGGAGCCGGCAAGAAATGTCCCGGCCGAGGAGGACGCCGCGGCAAGGCCAAGCAGCGGCAAGGAGACAGACCTCCCCGCGGCCGCGACAAGGATGAAGATATGGATGATGACGAGACTGATGAGCAGGAGTTCCAGAAAGCCACAGAGGTCCTGTGCCTTGACGGTGGTGCTTCTCTACATACTTCACAACGCCAGCTCAAGTAGTGGGTGCGAGAAGTCAATGCGTCAGTACCACCCATCGAGTCACGCAAGCCTCTGAAATGGTCCAGCACGCCTATCATCTTTGATATTGAGGACCACCCTGATCGCATAACTGCGGTCGGGTGCTTGCCGATGTTGGTTTCACCAACTATCCGCAACCTCAAGGTCACTAAGATGCTAGTTTACGGCGGGGCCGGCTTGAACTTGATCTGCTCCGCGGTGCTCCAGAAACTCCAGATCCCTGATAGTGAGCTCGAAGAGACCGACACATTCCAAGGAATCAATCCGGGAAGGAGCAAGCCGAAGGGAAAGATCACGTTGCCAGTGACATTTGGCAGCGAGTTGAACTTTAGGACTGAGAGGGTCACTTTTGACTTTGCTGACTTTCCATTGCCATAAAATGGGTTACTCGGCCGTCCAGCACTCGCCAAATTCATGGCAGCCTCTCACTATGCATACAACATACTGAATATGCCAGGCCCGATAAGTGTCATCTCCGTCCCTGGCAACAAGAAGGATGCTCTTATCTGCGTCGACAAGATCTACCGGGAAGCAGCAGCCGCAACAGATCGCAAGTCACTTGCCGTTGAAGCTCCCGGGGCGAAGAAGAAGACCAAGTCCGGCAAGAGTTCTGATGCCCACTCCGGCAAGCGCACCTCTTCGGAGTGCTGCGCTACCGTCGAGGACGCACCATCGAGCTCCACCGGTAAGTGTAAGAAGACAATGGCAGCTCCACCGGAGACCGAGAAGGTGTCCGCCAAGGAGGATGGCACTGGTGGTACCTTCACCATCAGTGCCACTCTAGACCCCAAATAGGAAAGTGCGCTCATTGCTTTCCTGCGGGCGAATGTCTACGTATTTGTGTGGCAACCGTCTGACATCCCTGGTGTTCCCAGGAAAGTAATCGAGCACCATCTTGCCGTCTGTCCTCATGCATGGCCCGTCAAGCAGAAAGTTAGGAAACAGGCGCTGGAGCGCCAAGAATTCATCGCAGAAGAAATCAAGAAATTGGAAGCAGCAGGCCTTGTCAGAGGAGTGCTCCATCCTACGTGGTTGGCCAATCCTGTAGTCGTGTGTAAGGCAAATGGGAAATGGAGGCTTTGTATCGACTTTACCGATGTCAATAAAGCTTGTCCCAAAGACCCATTTCCCTTGCCGCGCATCGACCAGATTGTTGACTCCACGGCCGGATGTGACTTGCTTTCATTTCTTGATGCATACTCAGGATACCATCAGATCTTCATGGCAGAAGAGGATGAGGAGAAGACCGCATTCATCACCCCATGTGGCACATACTGTTTCATACGGATGCCTTTCGGTTTAAAGAATGCTGGTTCAACATTTGCAAGAGTAGTCCATAACGCTTTTGAGACACAAATACACAGAAATGTGGAAGCATACATGGATGATATAGTGGTCAAGAGCAAGGACAAAGCGACTCTGATTCAAGATTTAGACGAAACCTTTGCAAATCTGCGCAAGATCAACCTCAAGCTTAACCCCGAGAAGTGTGTGTTTGGAGTCCCCTCCGGCAAGCTTCTCGGGTTCTTCGTGTCTCAACGGGGAATTGAAGCCAATCCCGACAAGATCAAGGCCATTGAGCAGATTGAAGCAACAAAGCGCGTCACGGATGTACGAAGACTTGCCGGTTGTGTAGCTGCTCTCAGCAGGTTTATCTCTAGGTCTGCTGAGCGCGCCCTGCCATTTTTCAAAATATTGAAAAAGGCAGGTCCAATGAAATGGACTCCGGAAGCGGAGGCTGCGCTGCAGGACTTAAAGAGATACCTGTCCTCCACTCCAACACTTGTCGCACCTAAGCCACAAGAGAAGTTGCTGCTATATATAGCGGCAACCAATCAAGTGGTTAGTGCTGCGTTAGTAGCGGAGAGGGAGGCGGATGATGAGCCAGCAACCATGGCAGATGCATCCAGCGATAAGCAAGGGACTTCACCGGCAAGCTCTGGTCCCGACAAAGATGGATCTGCGCAGGAGCGTGACAAGATGCAGAAAAGAATGGTGTAGCGCCCAGTTTACTTTGTCAGTTCCCTTCTGCAGGGGGCTAGATCAAGGTACTCTGGTGTGCAGAAATTGCTTTTCGGCCTTCTCATGGCCTCGAGAAAGCTGCGCCATTACTTCCAAGCACATGAGATCACAGTCGTCACTCATTTTCCGCTGAAGAGGATACTGCAAAATCCAGAAGCAACAGGCAGGATTGTCGAGTGGGCACTGGAACTGTCAAGCTTTAGCCTCAAGTTTGAGAGCACTTCAACTATCCAAAACAGAGCATTGGCAGAATTCATAGCAGAATGGACGCCAACGCAAGATGAAGAAATTCCAGAAACGAGCATCCCCGACAAGGAAGCAAGCAAAGTGTGGCTGATGTACTTTGATGGTGCTTTCTCGCTGCAAGGCGCCGGTGCGGGCGTGCTACTTGTCGCACCCACCGGAGAACACCTCAAGTACGTAGTCCAGATGCACTTTCCCAAGGAGCAAGCAATGAACAATACTTCAAAGTATGAAGGTTTGCTTGCCGGTCTTAGGATCACAGCAGACCTTGGGATCAAGAAGCTCATTGTCAGGGGTGACTCACAGCTTGTCGTCCGCCAAGTGAACAAGAATTATCAGAGTCCATTGATGGAAGCTTACGTTGATGAAGTGAGAAAGATAGAAGAGCACTTTGACGGCCTACAGATGGAACATGTTCCAAGAGCTCAGAACGACATTGCCGATGGCCTGTCAAAGTGCGCCGCACTTAAGTTACCTGTGGAACCAGGGATCTTTGTGCTCAAGCTGACTCAACCATCTGTAACGCCATCAATTGGACAGAGCAAGAAGAGGAAGTTGATTTCTGGTGACTATTTTCCGGCAGAGCTCCCCGAAGCCACCCCCAAGAAGGTCCTCAGGATCAACACCAAAGGTGCTGAGGAGCAGTCTACTCGGGCAAGCCTTAGGGTTTGTTCCGTTGAAGCAGACGCTCCCGACAAGTTTTGCTCCGGCAAGCTTGCCGGGGAACGGCAAGCTCCGGCTGAGCCGTAGGTTCTTGCCGTAGAAGCGGATGTTCCCGCAGCAGCAGATGTGCCTTTAGTCCTTGTTGTGGAGCCGCAAGCTCTAGCGTGGGCCCAGCAGATTGTCCTTTTCCTTCAGACAAGAAAACTTTCCGAAGAGCAAGAAGAAGCGGAAAGAGTAGCCCGGCAGTCAAGTATGTACCAGTTTGTCGACAACACACTGTACAGAAGAAGACTCAACGGCGTGAAATTGAAGTGTATTCACCGGGAAGACGGACAAAAGCTGTTGGCAGAGAAACATGGAGGCATATGTGGTCACCACATTGGCGCAAGAGCACTTGCCGGCAAAGCGTTCTAGCAAGGTTTCTTTTGGCCGACAGCCCTCCAGGATGCAACTGCACAAGTAACCAAGTGTGAAGCGTGCCAGTTCCATTCCAAGCAGATACACCAGCCAGCTCAAGCTCTCCAGACGATCCCTTTATCCTGGCCATTTTCGGTCTGGGGGCTCGACATCCTCGGCCCCTTTCCCTGAGCTGTCGGGGGCTTTGAGTACTTGTACGTTGCAATCGACAAGTTCACAAAGTGGCCGGAAGTGGAACCAGTGAGGAAGGTGACAGCACAGTCAGCCGTCAAGTTTTTCAGATCGATTGTTTGCCGTTTCGGGAACCCTAACAGGATCATCACCGACAACGGCACGCAATTCACGAGCCGCACCTTCATGCAGTACGTCCAGGATCTTGGCGCCAAAGTCTGCTTCGCTTCTGTTGCTCATCCGAGAAGCAACGGTCAAGCGGAGAGGGCGAATGCTGAAGTGTTGCGCGGGCTCAAGACCAGAACTTTCGACAGGCTGCGCAAGTGCGGAAAAAACTGGATTGAGGAGGTGCCGGTGGTTCTTTGGTCGATCAGGACGACGCCAAATCGAGCCACTGGCCAGACACCTTTCGCTCTAGTCTATGGAGCAGAGGCAGTTCTCCCGACGGAACTCATATACGGGTCACCTTGAGTGCTCGCTTATGATGAGCTTGAGCAAGAGCAGTTGCGACAAGATGACGCGCTGCTCCTTGAGGAAGTCCGTCTTCAGGCTGCTGTACGAGCTGCTCGATACCAGCAAGCTTTGCGCTGCTACCATAGCCGCAAAGTTAGTGCTAGAAGTCTCGAGGAAGGCGACCTTGTTCTTCGGCGCGTTCAGTCCGCCAAGAATTCCAACAAGTTGACGCCGAAGTGGGAAGGCCCTTACCGGGTGAAACGAGTCACTAGGCCTGGCGTTGTCCGCCTTGAGACCGAAGATGGCATTCTGTTGAGCAACTCCTGGAACATTGAGCATCTTTGTAAGTTTTACCCGTAAGGCGCGGTTGCCGGAACCTGTTCCGGCAACCACCTTTTGTACAAGTCTTGCCGATGTTGCATGTAATCCTTTGTATGAAGCCGGGCACAGACCCTGTGCATAAGTAAAGCTCATGTGCTTCGCACATCTTGTCAATTTCATGCTTTCTACTATCTTTGCATCCGTTATCTGACATTTTGTGCAGCGCCTACCCCCGGTAAGCAATAACGAGCCGTAAGGCTCCATATCTTTATTTTCGCTTCCTTCTTTTTCTCAAAAAGGAAAGGAAGGTTCCCTCGCACACAAGTTTGCCGGGGGGAAAGGAGAAGATAATGGTGTGGACCAGGCGTCGTTCAAGCAAGTTTTCACCTTACCAGAAAGCAAGTGACAGAAAAGCTAAGTTGCCAAAGTTTGAGCAATCAGTTTTTAAATTTTTAAATTATCTTCCTCGAACGACCGTACTTTGTATGGAAAACCTGTGCGCGGAGGAACCAACTCGTAGCTAGTTGCGCCCTTACTTTGTTTCGAGTCCGCTCAACAACTTAAGTGAGCTGCGACTAGTTGCGACAAGGTTTCTTGCCGGTAGCAGCACCGACAGTAGGCTGCTGACGTCCCGCACTCAGCGCTCGCGGCTAAGGTGCCTGCGCCGACAAGTTCCCTAAAAGCGTAGGGCAAAAAAACATACAAAGGAAGGAATCAAGTAAAGGAAATAACACAGCAATCTCTACCCAAAATAGAGTTATATTACAAGATAGCTTGTCGCAGCTCTAACAGATTGTTCACATGACATGACCAGCAGTGACAAGGAAAAAGAGAAAACGGGCAGCCTAGTCTACGCGATTGCCCTCAACCCTCTTGATCTCGCTCACCTTGTCCACAATGGGTGCGACAAGGACCTGAGGACGTTGGTGAGGTTGAGGCCTGGGTTGCGGAAGGCCACCTTCACCAGCACCTTTTGAAGAACTCCCGCGCAGATCTTGCGCGACTCGTCGGCCAGCTGCTTTGGGATCTTCTCCTGGAGTCGCTGGAGGGCCGTCGCCACGCCTTTGAAGAACAAGCTGAGCTTGGCGCTGGGTTGGAGGTGCTCATCGGAGGAGTACCCGAGATCCTCCATCCCCAGCTGCGCCAGCTCCCCATCGATGGCGGCGGCAACATTCACAAGACCCTCGGTCCAGTGCTCCACAGTCTCCCTAAAAGTATCCTGGGCGGCAGCAGCACTCGCCAGCAGCGCCTTGTCGGCCTTGATCTTCTCCGACAAGGCCACCTCCCGCTCCCTGGCGCCGTCCAGCGTCTGACTCAAAGTAGCTAGCTTCAACTCGAGATCTGCATTGGAATCCTTGGCGGCGCTAAGCTCCTTGCTCCTCTCAACGAGAAGGCCCTGCAGCTCACCATGAGCGGCAGCGTCCTTCTCGCGCTCACGCTTGAGCGCGGCAAGCTCCTCGCCGCTCGCCCTGAGATCAGCCTCCAGCTACGCTACCTTCGTCTCCAGCTCCTTCTTGGCGGCCTCGGCAGCTGCGGCAGCATCCTTTGCTTCCTTGAGAGCCCCGCCAATTGCTTGCTCGCGCGCAGCAAGCTCCTCCTCATGGCTATCAAGGTTGACCTTGCGCTGCGCCAACTCTCCTTCCTGCGCAAATAGATTTTCGGCGACAAGCCGTTGCTTCTCTTCAACTTCAGCCTTCTCGAGGAGAAAGGCTTTCTGCTCCTCGAGAAGTTGCTCCCGCTCCTCTGCCAGGGACCGGAGAGCTTCCTGCCTGAGACCCCGGAGCTCCTCCACCGCGCTTCTTGATATCCACTCCCTCCTTTGCGACAAGTGCTTCTCGAGATGCCAGCTTGGCTTGTCAGGCGCGGTAGAGCGACAGCAGCTCCCACAGCAGCCACTCCTCCTCAGGCTCGTCACTGCTGCTGCTTGGCGCGTCGACCAGCGTCAGCCCAGCGGAGGAGAGCACCTCTCCGTCCAAGATTTCTCCTTCGACCGGCGCACTGGAGCTTGACGCCCATGGGAGCTTGATGAAGATACCGTCGCCGGCCTTCAAATAGGCGCCGGGCTGGGGCTCTTCGGGGCCCGGCGCTGGAGCAGCGGCGGAGGGATCGGCGGTCGGCGCAGCGCCTGGCGCTCCTGCGGCCTCGGGGCCGTCAGTGTGATCGCCAGATCCCTCGCCAGCTTCTGCGGCGGCAGCTTTGGTGGCCTCTTCGCCGGCGGGATTATCAGCGTCGGCTTCTCCTTCAGTTTCCATCGGCTCCGTGGCAGATGGATCTGACGAACGGAAAAAGGAGAAAAGTCAAGCAAATATCCAGAAAGAAAATAAGAAGAATAACCCAAGGGAAGTTTTCAAGCAAGAGGATTACCTGTGCTAGGATCTGCGCTCGAGGTCTCAACCACCGGAGGATCGCTAGTGCTGTCCCTTGCCGGAGAACTACCCCTTGTCGGAGAATTCTCCCTTGCCGGAGAACGCTCCCTTGCCGGGGAATCCTCCCTTGGCGGTGTAGTAGAAGCAGATGGCATTTCGGGAGCGGCCTCCGGGCCCTCCTGGTGAGGCTGCTCTGCTCCTGCACAAACCAGCAATCAGATATCAGCAAGGAAAGATCACCTATGCGCGCCTGACAGCAGGAAGTAAACCATATACTTACGCTGAGGGTTGCGCTGGGGGCTGCTTTGGGGAATGGTTGCCGGGTCCGACAAGGTGGTCTCGGACATGTCCTCTACCGTCGCGGTGGGATCATCCTCGATGACAATCACCGGGGCCTTGGCTCTCTTCGCCGCTCTCTGGGCCAGCGTCCTGAAAAGGAATAGGTTCAGAGTAAAACCAAGTCAGATACAAGACAAAGTAACAAAATTGAAGAGTTACGAGAACAGCAAAGAATCTTACACTTCTTCTTCCTCGTCGGAGCTGAGCGCGGAGAGATCGAAGTCCGGCTCGCCTCCGGTGCGACGAGGCGGGGGAGTAGGTTCCCTTGCCCGCTTGGCAGGGGCAGTAGCGGTGGACCGGGAAGACCCCGCCCCAGTTGCCGCAGCGGCGTGAGGCGCTCCCGGGGCAACTGTGCTTGCCGCGGTAGAGCGTGTCGCACGGCACGGCGGCTGTTGACTCGTTTGCCGCCCCGCTACGTCCCCGGCCCAGTGGAGACGCCTTCTTGGTGGAGCTGGGGGCTCCGCTTGTGGCAAGTTGTCTGAAGGTTCGAGCCCGACAAGCTCTCCCTCGACGGGCTCACTCGGCTCATCTTCGAGCCCGGCAAGCTCTTCCTCGCTGGCAAACTCCTCGCGCTCGGCAAGGCTTGCCGCCTCTGCTGCCTCTGCCTCCTCCATGGTGAATCCAAACTCACCCGCGGCAGCGGCTGCCGCCGCCTCTTCCAGTCTGGTGGCGATGCGCTGCATCTCTGCATCGGTGGTGTCGCGAGTAAGGCTCTTCTGCTCGTCAGCGCGGACCGGCACTTCTACCAAGACGTCAAAGAAATCCCACACGACGTCGTATGCAGGCTCTTGCCAAGTCGGGACGATTCCGTGCGAGTCGCACAGCGGCTTCATTGCGCGGATGCCATCGAGCGCGGAGTTGTTGCACAACGGAACGACACCCCTCGGCAATATGAATGGATGTTGAGGATCGCGCTTGAACAGCTCCAAGAGCATCGCATCCAGCTCCAGGACGGTGAAGTGGAAGTTGAGGCCAGGGCGCAGCCTCATGATATCCGCCGAGTTCTGGAACTCCCAGGCAGGTCTCCTCCTCTCCTGCAGGGGGGCGATGCGGCAGCGAAGAAAATCTGCGCCAACGGCGCCTACGGTGAGCCCGGCAAGCCTGAGGCATAGGATCCGGGTGACGGCGATCTTCAGCCTGTCGTCTTCCGGGGCCACGTTGCTCCAATCGTTACCACACACGATTGGGGCTTGGCACAAGGCAGTAAATGGCTGCGGGTTCTCCTCGACAATCCAGCACCACTCTGCTCTCCATTCCTCCCACTTGCTGCGGAGCTCTCCCTCCAGATAAGCTTCCTTCTTGCCGACTCTCGAGATCCAAGCGATCCCGCCGGCAAGAGGCTCCCCTCTCTCAACCCGGGGCATAAAGAAGTGGCGGAAAAGGGCTACGTTAGGATGGACTCCGACAAAGTTTTCACAGAGATGTGCGAAAACTACCATGGTCAGAACGGCGTTGGGGGTGAAGTCAAGGAGGCGGAACCCGTAGGTGTTCATGATGTCACAGAAGAATTCAGAGAAGGGCGGGCAGAGCCCGCAGTAGAAGAACAACGCGAAGAAGGGGTACCCGTTTGGAGCTAGTTCAGAAGCAGCGGCCGGGAGTACCTTCGTGCGCTGATGCGCTCGCGTCTCCGTCGACCAGAAAAGGTAGTAGTACTCCCTCAGCTCCTTCGCGCCGAGCTGAGGGGGGAAGATGGCCCGCTCCTTTCGCAGAGCAGCGAGCCGCTGCGCCTCGACCGATTTCACGCCCTTCCCCTTGTCGGCTTTCGGAGCCATGGCGGAGGTGGTGGGGGAGATCGACGGCGTCGGTGGTGCTGGTGGCGATGGGGGGCGGAGCGCTGCTCTCTTTCGGCTTTGAGAAGAAGGGGGGAGCGGCGGAGATTTCCGAGGTTGGAGTAGCAACCGGCGAGATGGGCAAACTGCCCCTGTTTCCCCTGCTTATAAAGAGTGAGGGGGCGGACGTTTCGCCCTTCCGAATAAATAAACCACCCACGATCTCTCCCACGACGCCGCATTCAACGCGTGCCGTTGGGGGAAGGCGCGGTGGATACGGAGTAAGATACGGCGTACCCAGGCCGCGTGTGCCCGTGCCCTGTTTTGGGCCTGGCCCAACAGCGCTCGGCACCGTGTGTGGCCCAGGCCTGGGGGCTCCTGTCGGTGTACTAGAGTAGGGGTGCCCTAGTATCCCGAACTTGTGCACAGGCAGTTGCAGCACCCCGCGGCAAGGCTTGTCGGGTGACCGCCAAGGTCCTCCGTGCTTCTTTTTGGAGCCATTCAAGAACAGAATATTCAAGTCAAGGAGACAAGGCCCCGGCAAGAGGATCTTGCCGGGAAGACCAACCAAGGCATTTCAAGGAACTTGCCGCGACGCGCCACGCGTCCCGGCAAGGCCCGGTGAGCGACAAGCTTCCGGGCGCGGCAAGACAACGGCCGCGGCAAGGTGCTTGCCGCGGCAGGCAACCACTCTGTACCCACGCTCCAGCACATCCACCAACGTGTCGCCCTGGCGGCCTTTCCAGGCGCGCGTGGCGAGAGGCTTTGCAGCCAGCGGTGCACGGTGGCATGCGACGCTGACAAGATTGCCATCGTGGCGAGCGGTGGCGTCCCTGACGGTCCCTTTTTGCACTGTTTGGGCGACATAGATGGGCATTTAATGCCTTTGTCCCCTGCCTTCAGGGTTAGGTAGGATACACTGTATAGTTAGTTGTACCAACCGCAACTCCTTTTCCATTTTTGCCCTTGGCTACGTTGCCACCTGTCGGTGACCCCTTGAGCATATAAAAGGAGGCCCATGCGCAACGTAGAAGGGGTTCGAAGGCCAGAAAACACTCATGCTCGGTCTCGTTAGCAGCTCGAGTGTACTGTAGCACTCAGCGCTCCTGAGCAAGAACTCAATACAATTAGACAAGCAGCAGTAGGAGTATTATCTCTCTGGAGAGCTCCGAAGCTGGGTAAACTGCTCGTGTGCTTCGCCTCGATCCGCTCTTCGTGCGGTCTCCGCCCCCCACCGAACCTAAAGGGGCTCGGTCCGCCGGTCCCGTAGGTGTTCGTGGATCAGCTTCCCCGACACGCCGCCATCTCGCTCTTTCACATAGACTGCCACATGGACCTCACCGTCCTTGAAATATCCCAGTCATTGTCTAACCAAGTAAGGATCTCCTTCAACCTGGCTAACTTTGCCTGGTCGCCGGCGGCGATTTGCCCGATTCACTGTTGCATCCTCTCCATAGATGTCATTCTGAGAGGTCCTATGCTATCTTTGGAAGATGGGAGGAGAGATGGTGGTCTTGCAATAGAGAAGAGGGAGAGGAGAGACGGTGGTTTTGCAATGGAGAAGATGGAGAGCGGAGGGCGTGGTTTTGCAAAGGAGAAGAGGGAGAGGAGAGACGGTGGTTTTGGAATGGAGATGATGGAGAGGAGAGGAGGTGGTTTTGGAATGGAGAAGAGGGAGAGGAGCGTGCGACAGCAATTTAGGATTGGATGAGAGGGCCGGCGCGCTTCGACTGGATCAAAATCAAAATCAGTTTACCCTTCAATTATTAAGAAAGCGACCCACATTAACTAGTCTCCCTTTTATTCTGTGTCATAATTGACCATTATTTTCATAAATGAAATATATGTTACACGTTGCAAAAGTAATACAATTTGAAAGTACATTCAAATACGAACCAAATGATACAATTTTTGGTGACATGCATTCACATTTTGCTTGTCAAACACAGTACATGGTCAAACTTTTACCCAAAATACGCAAAACAAAAAAAAACTTCCAAGACCAGCGTCGCTCCTCTTAAACCACCGCCGCTCCTCTCTTGTTCCAATCTAAAGCCAGTGCCACGCCTCTCCTCTTCCATTTCAAAACCACCGCCCCTCCTCTGCTGTTCCAATCCAAAACCAGCGCCGACCCTCTCCCGTTCTAATCGAAAACAAGCACCGCTCCTCTCCTCTTCCATTCAAAAACCACCGCCGACGAGTGAAGGTGCTGCGGAGAAGTAGATCGATGGAGGAGTACAACCGATATGTGAGGATCGCAGATGGCGGCCCTGTGAAGCAAGCTAGGATGTTGGAGATATAATGGTGGTTTGACAACAAGGACCAACTAGCGGCGACGGTGACATCCATGGCGAAATATCTGCAACAGAGCGAAAAGGCGGCGATACTCCCGAAGGGAGTCACGCGGGAGTACATAGAGGTGCTCCTCTAGGCCACGGAGCAAACAGATTCACCGAATCGATCGCGAGGGAGCGGTTGTGGGGGTATCGATCCCAAATGGAGCATCCACCAGACATTGAAGGGTCGAGCATCTACACGGTGTCGTTTGTGAGGGTGTCGTGCCAGAGCGAGCCGATGGAGTCTTCGTCGACCGAACCCAACTGCAAGAGGAGAAAAGCAGTTGGCCCGACGACACTTCCCCGCCATCCTCTTCCTCGCCTTCCACATCATCTCATGGGGCGGCTGTCTGCCGTCGAGGAATTGGAGGGGACTCCCCCCCCACCCAGCCTGTAGTAGGGAAGGTTGTGAATTGTTAGGAGGAGCTTAGGGTTGTCAGTGTTTGCAGGTTGTGAATTGTGTTTCGTGTTGTGTATTTTGTGAGTACTTTCAGATATGAATGTCTTCTGAATTTCAGATTTGCAGTATTGAGCATATGAAGTATTTTATGAATTCTAGAGATCTATTTTTAGCACTTAAAAAATGTAGTTTCATAGGAGTATAAAAGTGCAGACAATGTGATTCTTAGAGAAGAAACTACAAGTTTCAATTTCCGATAAGAAACTGCAATTTCAGTTTCAGACAGGAAACTCCAAATTTTAGAGGTAGAGCATTTATATTAACACGCCCTTTTCAAATAGGGATAAAATCATGTTGGAAGTTTTATTCATGGTCAAAAATGGAAGTACCAGCCAGTTAACATCATGTTGATCAGGAATCATGCTTAGCGCATCTTCATATGATGCACAGTCAAAAAGATATGCTATTTTCAAAATGCCCACACAATGTCGAGTGTGCGAAAAACAGAGGAAATGAGGGACGAAGTTTTGGCAAGTGTTGGACGTGGTGTGTGTGGATGACAATGGGGAACCACATGTCAACAAAGGCAGAGGCAAAACGGTTGGAGATATTTTCCCTGCATGAGGTGGAATCGAACCCGGGCGGCACAGCGGTCGGGTAGTGTCACTTGGCCACTGGGCTAGTTCAGTAGTTTCGTATAAATAATGCATTGCTTCATGTTGTTTGTTCTCTTCCCGCGCCTTTATGCGCTCACCGCGGTCCCACTGTCTGCCTTTCTGAACATGCTGAACAAATGAGAGGAATCTGGCAAGGACTGTACATGCAGATGCAGACAGTCGGGACCCACCAGGTTTATGGCCGTACACAATAAAGTGCCTCATTGAAAAAATAACTTCCTCCTAATGCTATACTGATGTTGGGGCCCACGGGTTTGTCAACATAGTTACATTTTTTAGGTGCTTCAACATAGTTACTAAAGAATATAAATTTACAACTAAGCTGGGAGCTGGCAGGTATCATTTATTACCAGTGGGCCAGCAAGTATCAACTGGGTTGTGGGTTGCCCCATCTAGGCTTTCTTTTTTAACATGCGTAGCCCATGACATGTCGATTTGTATTTCCTTGAGGGCCGTCATGTATCGACCGACCTATGGACCTCCCATTCAAGGTTTTATTTTTCCTAAAACATCAGCAGCCCAACTTATGTATTTTTTTTGAAAAAACGCAGAGGTGCGTTCTATTTTTCTATATAAGAATAGGAACGCCAAGTCCAACTTATATTTCCTTTCTTACTATATTATATATATTTAGATTATTTTATATGTTATTGTATATTATTGTTATTGTCATCGTATATTTAATAGATACTTACATATATAACAAAACAATATCCCACACCTTATTAACTTGTAAAAATAATTTCTTAACAATAAAATCCTGATTTTTTTACATTAAGGCAACAAAAATCCTGGTGATTGTGTACAATAGTTTGGTAAAATTTAAGGACCAATGTAATAATAAATAACTTATTACTTAAATATATTTATAAAAAAATGCTCAGCCCCTGTTTATTTCCTAATAACATTGCTGTGCCCAACCCAACATTATAACTAGAACCAGCCCAGCAAAATCATGTATTTTGAGAAAGTGCAAATGGCCTGTAATTTTTCAGGAAAAAAACAAATGGGCCACATGGACGCTACATTATTTGTTCAGCCAGCCCAGCAAATTCGTTTATTTTGAGAAAGTGAAAAAGGGTTGTAGTTTTAAAAAATGGGCCACATGGACGCTACATTATTTGTTCACCCAGCCCAGCAAATGGACTGTAATTCTAAAAAAAAGATCAAACGGATTGTAAATTCTGAAAAAATGGGATGAATATGTGCCACATTTTTGGAGGCTGAAATGTGCACTACTAGGGAAAACCCTAATAGTAGCGCGGGTTTTAACGCTATCAGTAGCGCGGGCGGCCGCGCTACTAATAAGGCGCTGCAGCTAACAGATACTAGTAGTGCTCTGTGTACCAGCGCTACTAGTATTTACTATATCAGTAGCGCGCTTTTCACACATGCGCTACTAATAAGTAGCTGTAGCACTTTTCTTTGCCCGTGCTAGTGCTATATCTTTGAACATTTTTCCCTGCTTCCTATTGATTTAAAACAGTACCCCGTTTCAATAAACTTCAATTTCACATATACCAGATAACAATATCATTAACACTACAAAAAAAAATACACTTCCGTGATGATACGTGTTTGTCACAGTAGGTCGCGTTTTTTGTCATGCATGTACATCCATGACAAATTTATAACAGAATCAAGATAGTCATACCTATGCTGTCGTAGAATTGTTCCATGACATTACCAAAATTATCATCATGGAAGTGTCCACTTCCATGACGATAAATCGCGCCTCACAGAAGTGCTTTCGTCAAGGGTGACCAACACATGGCATCCACCGTAACGGAACACCGTTAAGCTATCGGGTCAGGTTTTGGATCTGATAACCCGTTAACAGACCCGACCAATGGGGACTTTCAACGTGTAAAATCATCATCGGCTGGCGGAAACACGTGTCGGCTCATCATTGGGACAAATGTCATCCACTCATTGGACAGAAGGCGCCTATGATACTTCGACATGTGGCACGGCTCAATAGAGGCCCATTCCTGTGAAAAGGCCGGCCCGTTTGACTTTGTCAAAAGGTGGCGGGCCAGCCCATTGAAAGCCTGTTAACGGCATGTTCGCATATAGCCCATTTACAGACCGCTAACCCAAGGCCCTTTACGCCCTATCCGAATTAGGCCCAATAGCGTCAACTGGGCCATCCAATATGATTCCAGCCCATTTTCACTTCTGGCCCATGTATGGCGAATGATGTCTTTCGGCCTATATGAGGCCCTTTGTAACTCTTGGCCTCTTAACGACCCGTGGTGAAACTAGCCCATAATGAACAGTGTATCACTTTACACCCATTAACGACCCATTGTGAAACTGGCCCGTAATGAATAGTGTATCACCTTATACCCATTAATGGCCCGTTATTTCATTGGGCTTTTCCAGCCCATTTATATTTTGGCCTTCTCAGAGCCCATTTATTCTTGGGTTCATTTCCAGCATTCCTTTACTTACAGCCCGTTACTGTCGTTTTCTGCTTGTGGGCCAAATTCAGCCTGTGGTTACAGTCGGCCCATTTGTGGTTCGTTAATACGTTGGGCCGTTTTCATAGCATCATCAAATTTGGCCTATTAATGATGGCCCGTTATGGTCGGCCCATGAATGGACGATTCCAACTCTAGCCCGTTTATGGCCATAATGCGGTCTGTTTGGCCCATGCTTGGCCAATCAATCATACGGCCCGCATATGGCCCATTGATGATACGTCCCGCATAAGGCCCATTGTTTCTACGACCCGTAGAAGGCCCATTGTTTCTACGGCCCGTAGAAGGCCCACTGTTTCTACGGCCCGTAGGAGGCCCAGTGTCACTACAGTAAATATTAGCCCATGGTTATTGTGGCCTAGTATTAAAAAAAAGGTTATTGCAGCCACTAGCAAACCGCGGAAAAAGAACTGCAATGACTACAAGCAAACAAATAAACAAGACAAGGAAATATATAATCAAGCAACTAACGCTAGGCTATCACGGCTATTACACATATTACATCCACTAGGCATCAAAGTTCGCCACCAGTGCAAATATAGGGAACAAAGCAGCATATCATATACACTGGTTGTCAAAGTTGGCGACCAGCGCAAATGAACGCCGCAGCAAAACAAATCCAGAACTGAAGCCACTTCAGAACATCACAAGAAACAATATCCTGGGTACCCAAAATGCTGGCAAGATGCTTAGCAAGCTTATTAACCTTCTCTTGTTTGGCGCTTAAATCCTCCAGCTCTTGTTGTTGCACCAGGAAATATGCATCTGAATTCTGCAGGGACTTCCTCGGTCCTTCGGCTTCCTGTCGCAACACATCTGATCGATGTCTTTCAACTTGAAGTTGAGACGCAAGAAGACAAACTGATTCAGGCAGTGAGTTCGAAGAGCTTGTGCCAGCAGTTGTGGCTAGTAACTCAAACACTACATCAAGACAGGACTTTTGGGTTCCCTCACTATCATCAAGATAGTTTTTATCAGCTTTCTTGGAGACCAACATGGATGTCTCACTATCTTGAACCTTATCTGCATTACTTCCTTTACCATTGGATAACACGGTACTGTTCTGCAATATTTTGTCCGCATTCTAAAAGAGAAACAAGTAGACACATCACATGTTTACCATGTTGTATATGAAACTCATTTTGGTAAATGAGTTCAGTAGTAAAGTGGACAGGATAACTGCATGAAACAAACATATATCTATGTACGATGGTCACTTTATGGTCTATATCATTCTAGTTTTTGTTGCCAAATCAAGATAGAGACACAGTTCAAATAATATTTGTTCAAGACAAAGCAAAATAGACAGAATATAAGTGTGGGAAACTATAGAGCAATAACAACACTTGTAATGTGCATGACATGAGAACATAATTGTTTATTCAATTGAAACTGAAATCAACATAGAGCAGGTTACAAAAGCAAACCAGTTAAAGAAACAGGTTTAAAACATACTTGTTGCGCCATTGGAGTTTCAATTCCATCCTTCAAATTTGAAAATAGTTGGTATGAGTAAATAAAGTAATGCAAGGGCAAAGGAGTATGAACCATAGCTACAGAACCTGACCTAAGAACAAATCTTCTTATCCTTTAAGCGTTGAGTTGGGATTCGGAGTGGTGGTCCTCATGCTTTGGGCACTGCAGTTCCCTTACTAACTACTCGTGTTTGGGTGCTCTGTGGTGGAGACGGTGCTGTGTCAACTAGAACTGGGTTACTATCTGTCGGGGTTGGGGTTAGAAGGGGTGTAGCTGGTTCTCTATCCAACTTGGTAGGGGTACAATCTGTGAGAGTCTGGGTTATGTGTGGTGGATCTGGTCCTTGGGAAAGTACAACTATGGTTCTATCTACATCAACTAGTAGCACTATCTTTTCTCAAGACCTTGTTGTTACTCCCTTAGATACTTCCATCACCCTCTCCAATTCAAATGGCTGATAAACAAGAAAAGTAATTGAAAGTATAGACATTGTATGATAGACTGGTGCAATAGATAGTGGGGAATAAAAGAGGGCATGAAATAATTCATATTTATGTTGTCTAACCAAACAGGATATATAGCATGACACAATTTCACATATATGATGGCTAACTAAACAGGATAGCATGACACAATTTCACATTATGATGGCTAACTAAAAAAGATGGAAAGACATAGTTCAAAATATGAGACTATGTAAACAGGATGATATGATATAACTATATAATGTGTTTATTAAATAGGTTGGCACGCCATAATTCACATACATTCATGGATAGAATGTCATAATTCAAAATATGATGACTGTAAACACTAAACAGGATCAGATGATTTAACTATATGATGTCTTTATTAAATGGGTTGCCATGCCATAATTCAGATAGATGATGTGTATGTACTATGTAAACATGATGGCATGATATAATTCAAATATAGGATTTCTATAGTAAGCAAGTAAGCAGATGGCAATCCATATATGATGTAAAAACTAAGCAATGCAAGACAACATGCATGACATGGGTAATATAACCCTGCCACGTTTGAGCATAGACCTCAGGGGGGAGATAGGACTGGTCATCAGTCTCTGAATCCTCCTCTGAGGAGCTCTTTGTAACCAGCAAGATGTCTGCTTTAGCAGGTAGCATTGTCTGTTTAAATACCTTGTTTTCACTCTAGATACTTCCATCACCGCTTCAAATGCTTGATGCACAGGAAGAGTAGTTGAATATACAAACGTTGTCGACAAATGGAACATGTAATACAAAAAAATGATAGCATGATATTATTCACATACATGATGATTGGCTAAACAGCATGGCATTGCATAATTCACATATATAATGCCTTTGCAACAAGATAGCATTGTATAATTCACATATATAATGTCTTGCAACAAGATGGCAATGCATAATTCACATATATGGTAATTAGACACTGAACAGGTGGCATGCACACAAAGCATGTCTAAACTATTCAAATGACATAGCAATCTGAGACACCATACGCACGATATGAGCAACATAACTCTGCCAAGTTAGAGCATACACCTCGGGGGGGGAGGGGGAATAGGACTGGTCATCTGTCTCTGAATCCTCCTTTGAGGAGCTATTTGTAACCATCGAGATATGCGCTTCCTCAGATAGCATAGTCTGCTCTGAAGACCTTGTTTTCACTCCAGAATTTGTCATCACCGTGTCAAATGGCTGATGCACACGAAGAGCAGTTGAATGTACTAACATTGTTGACAAATGTAATATGTAACGAAAAAAAGGATGGCCCACTACTAGGAAAAGGCCTACTAATGGCGCACTGGTTTTGCCTACTAATGGCGCATTACCAGTTTGCCATTAGTATCACGCCACTAGAATTTTTTACTAATGGTGCACCACGTAGTGCGCCATTAGTATTGCCCACAGTGCGCCACTATTATCTGCTATACTTATAGCACACCACATGGTAGTGCGCCATTAGTAACATTATTTTTATTTTTTTTTGTTTTTTCTTAATCTCAGGTCACTATTTCACATATGAGATATTCAACACATATATATACAACAAGCATCCATATAACAATCATATCCAACACACAAGTTTCATCATATATACATACATAGCTAACACATGGTTCCGTCGTTACATATTACAAAAGTTTCACATTGTTCATCCAACACCGTTATCCATCAATTCACAAAAGTTTCACATTGATACAAAATAAAAACACAAATGGAAAAGAAGCACTCCATCCACCCAAGCTTCTGTCAATTAAATCAAATCTGCAAAATGATAAACAAGAAGTTAGAAGAAGAAAAAGAAGAAGACTAGAAGAATACTAGAAGAAGAAGAACACTAGAAGAAGAAGAAGAAGAGTTTTGGAAAAGAAGAAGAATAAGAAGAAGACTATAAGCTTATTATGTAAACTTGATCATTTTGTGCTAACATAAGTTATTTTGGAGCTAACCTATAGGAAACTAAGCATATAAGCTCTAAGTTAGTATATTAGAGCCAACTTAGGTAAAATGAAGCTAACTTGTCATTTTGGAAAAGAAGAAGAATAAGAAAAAGACTATAAGCTTATTATGTAAACTTGATCATTTTGTGCTAACATAAGTTATTTTGGAGCTAACCTATAGGAAACTAAGCATACAAGCTCTTAGTTAGTATATTAGAGCCAACTTAGGTAAAATGAAGCTAACCTATGTCATTTTGGAAATGAAGAAGAATAAGAAAAAGACTATAAGCTTATTATGTAAACTTGATCATTTTGTGCTAACATAAGTTATTTTGGAGCTAACCTATAGGAAACTAAGCATATAAGCTCTAAGTTAGTATATTAGAGCCAACTTAGGTAAAAATGAAGCTAACCTATAGGAAACTAAGCATATTAGAGATAACTTAGGTAACTAAGTATATATATCATTTTGGATAGCTAACCTATAGGAGAACTGACATACCTGACAAAGTTAAGTTCTCATGCATTGTTCTTCTCCTTCTTCTCCTTCCTCTCCCTGATGCGCCTAGAGCGGCGAGGCGGTGGAGGCAGTGGAGGCAGTGGGATGTAGTCTTCTACCACAATTGGCGTGGTCATGTCGCCCAGCTGTGGGATCGCCGGCGCCACCACCGGTGCGTGGTCATTGTCAGGCACCACCACCATCGCGAGGCCACCTTCAGGCACGACCATCGCTAGGTCATCCTCAGCCACCTCCATCTCTTGCCCATGGTCAGCCACCACCATCTCTTGCCCTTGGTCAGCCACCACCAGCACTAGGTCATCCTCAGCCTGATGCCCATCGTCATCCTGCAGCTCCTCATCCTCACTCTGCTCCTCTTCTCCCGCACTCCAGTCCGGATCATCCTTCTTGTTGTCTATGCTGCTGCCAGAATCGCTGCTGCTTTCGCTATAGCCAGAATCGCTGCTGCTTTCGCTACAGCCATAGTCGTTGCTGCTTTGGCTGTAGCCAGTGTCGCTGCTGCTGCTCCCATTACCTGTCCAAAATGCAACAATGACCGTTAACAATCGATGTGAGACAAAGCCAAATGTAGAGGAATAGGAAGAGGTAGAACGTACCGGCATCATCATCGGCAGCGTAGCGCATGCGACACATAGTCTTGTTGAACACCTTCATGATGAGCATGTTGGCGTCGTCGTCGTACCTAAAGAGAAGGAAGTACCCCAGCTGCAGGTCGTAGGCACGGTAGAACTTCTCCCATTCATGAGACAAGTACATGTGGCCCTTCTTGATCACCAACTGCACATCCCACTGCCTGCGAAACCCGCTGCCGGCCTGTCGCAGCTTCACATTATTTGGCAGATCTTCACCCATCAGCATGTTCATAAAACTGTCAGGCAGCCTCTGCAGTTTGGGACAATGAGTGATGTAGCAAACAACAGATATCATAATGAGATGGGTGAAGGGGAGATTTCTCGTTTTATATACCTGCGTCATGGATGATACCGAAGCCTCAAGTATGATAGTGAAGAACTCGAAAGCATCCAACTCGTACTGCGGTGTCGCAGATTGGCGGTGGCTGCTTCCCGCCATCTCTGATAAGAACCAGAAGAGACCAATTAGTACCCATGCATGATAACATGCATTAGTCGCAAGTACCCCATATGTCCTATTTTTAGCAAAGTAATGCTAAAATTCACGGAAAATTTCAGCATTACCTTTGCTGAAAATAGGACATATGGAGTACCCGAATTTGCCAGAATGGAAGTTAATCGACATTCCGGCAAACTCAAGGGCCTCTCGGGGTACCTACAACATCATCACAAGTACCACTTGATCTGCACTTCTCTATATTATATGATGTACTGAAGAACTTGAGCAAAAAAAGATAAATAGGAACATATTTCTCACCTTGAAGGTGTTGCTGCTGCTGCACTGTCTGAACTTCACTTCCTTTACCTCCTCAGAAACCTGAAATATGCAGATGTTAAAAAGGTTAATGAACCAACAAATGCCCTAATGGAAGTAATAACAACATGACAGCAAACAACCAACAAATTATCTTGCCCTCTACCTGCAAAATTAAGAATAGTTCAGTCAGTTTCAGAGGAAATGTGCATCTTGGAATAAGATAACAGCTGATTTTGTCATGATCCCACTACACCTCTATCATCAAACAGAGTCCATATTAAGAACATGTCAGTTTGAGAAAAAATGTGCATCTTGGAATAAGATAGCAGCACATTTTGTCATGATCCTGCTACACCTCATCAGCATCTTGCTACTACATACATGATACATGATAGGTGTGTGCTCAAGAAAAATTGGAGATAAAGACAAGTTGATAGTGCCGTCAGCCGGGCCAGGTTAGTGGGATGATGCACCCGAAAGGCAACCATCCATGCTTTGCCCCTTGTAGCATGTTTTAAGATAAGAAAAGAAAGCAGTATACCCTCTAAAGAGCTAGTATTGGGCCCCAAATAGGTTTAGTCTCAGCGAGCTCTATCCACAAAACCTAACTTCAATTTTGTAGCACAAAAAGGTGCTGCCGTCCAAAAGTCTTTCCATCGGTGGAGACCCAACTAGATTTTGGTACTGTGTCAGCCATCTTGGCAAGCAGAATCTAGTTCCTGATAGCCTTTCTGGGAAGTGCCATATAATGTGCTGCATGGCAAATATGTTTAAGCAGACGCAGCATATCAGCCACTGGTCCATTGACAAGTAGACTGGTATTTTCAACAGTTGTGAGAAATCTTTTGGTTTTCTTGTGTTCTGGCTTGAAAGTTGCACCTACCACTATTTTCTGCAGATCACATTCTTAATGGAGGGCTATGGTTGTGCACTCAAAAGTTGTTGGAAAGAAAATACCCCGTATTTTAGTGCATTATATATATAGTACACAAAAGTAGGCAAAGTTTCTGTGAAAATATAAATGCAAGGAAAAAACAAGCAGCCAAAACAGCAATTAGCAAAAGTGATAGTGGTACTGAATTTAAGTGTCTGGTAATTCCTAGAAAATAGACGGTCAAACTCAAGCTAGCAATGTTGCTGCCGAGCATGTGGGCTAGCTGCTGATGTACTAGGGTTAATTTGGTCGTCCTACATCACAGCTCAAAGTTGTGGGCCCTGGAGCTGATATTTTAGCAATGGTGGCTTCAGTGTGTGGTGTAGTGGTAGCCACTCCTCCTTCCCCCTTCAAATAATGTTGGTCTTATTCTTATCTTCACCCTGTTTTTAACACACTATATATTACTTCTTTCCACCACTCTTTTTATCACCAGTTAATGCCTTTGCCATGCACAATGCCAATAGCTTTGCACTATATTATCACAGTGTTTTCATCTTCTTCCAAAACCACACTATGGCACTGAAAATTAAGCTAGACAGGTTCCATGACCTCATCATCTTAGCTTCACAACAAACAAGTAGTACAAATAGAAAGACTGAATAGAAAGACTGAATGAAAATGCATCATCATCTTACCGGGCTATTTTACTGCTGCTGTTGCGCTGCAGGGGCAGAGGAAGGGGCGCCGCCGGTGGAGAGGGCGAGGCCGAGGACGGCGTGGGGCTTGAGGGCCTGCGGCCTGGTGAGGCCGACGAGGTGGTCGTCCCCGACGCCGGTGGAGCTATGGTTCGGGGAGACGGCGGGCGGCGCTGAGGGGATGG
>NC_041389.1:512498888-512501546 GCF_002162155.2 Triticum dicoccoides
GCGGGGGAGGGTTGCGGTGGGTCGTCGGCGGCGGTGGAGCTAGCGGGGTAGGCTGCGGGTGGGATCGAGATCGAGATCAAAAAGTGTCCATGAAAATATACACGGTGCGCCATTAGCAGTTTTGCAAAAAAGTAAAAAAAAGATTATATACTAATGGCGCACTACTTACAAGGTGCGCCATTACTTGGTAGAACTAGTAATGGAGCACTTTGGCACCATGCGCCATTAGAGTGTATGGAAAAATGGAAAAAAAATCAATACTAGTGGCGCACCGTGTGCCTGGTGCGCCATTAGTGTCTTCCACACTAATGGCGCACCTCCAGCCGGTGCGCCATTAGTATATAGTAGTGGCGCACTGCTTATAAGGTGCGCCATTAGTATCAATCCTATCTATAGCCCTTTTCCTAGTAGTGGCCTGATATAATTTACATATAAGATGATTGGCTAAGCAGGATGGCATTGCAAAATTCACATATATGATGCCTGGCTAAACAAGATGGCGTTGCATAATTCACATAAACGATGAATAAACTAAACAGATGGCATTCGCACAAAGGATATCTAAACTAAGCAGATGACATATTTGATGTATAAAGTAAGCAATGCAAGACACCGTATGCATGATATAACCAACATCAGCATGCAAGTTAGAGCAAAGACCTCAGGGGGTAAATAGGAATTGTCTTCTCCTTCTGAATCCCCCTCAGAACAGATATCTTCCTCTCGATTACAATCCGAAATGTGTTGAAGGGGACTGCCTTTGTGCCTACCATGGAGCGACGTCTGCATGAAATTTTATTGCTATGCAAGGCTCGTCTCTTTTGCTCTACATGTTCAGTTCCATTGTTTACAATTACTGTCATGCATAGGAATAAAACGTAGTGAGATTATGTAAGGAGTGCATGCAGAAATCCAGAGTGATGGTAGCAACCTGTGGATAGACCCAAAACAAATAATAGCAGGTGGATAATGTCTTCAGTTAAAAAATACAGATAATGGCTTCTTTACTGTTTGTTTCCCACCCAACATGAAACTCATAGTAGACACCGGCGATTTACCATGTAGTAGATAGATACTATTGATTGCGACCCCGATATGTACCCCACAACCATTTAAAAACTCAAGTTTCACCATTAGTTTGGAGCTAACTCAGAGTCTAATCGGTGAACAGGACGATAAAGTAGCATGTAATATTAAGTGATGCATAACGTAAGCAGACACGAAAGAGTGCGACCTCTCTTGCGGACCCGTGTAGTCCTCGAGGTCATCTGCTTGATTGATGATGGTAATGCAGTTTTCATGGCTGCCGGCGGCGGGGAAGAAGATATGAGGCGGCGAAAGACAGTCTGGAGGCCGGATCCCTGCTGTGCTGGACCCTTCTGTCGTTGGAGCAACTAAGCTAGGGTGGACGACGGTGCAGCAGGAGTGGGACAAACCACGCAAGGTTTTCTTCGACAGCTATCTGTAAGAGAAGTAATTCTGTAAGGGCTCGTTTGAGTTGGAGGATTCCAACAATGCAGGGATAGGAAATAGACAGGAATAGGATAGGAATGCACGTGCAAAACAGAGAATTTAAAAACACAGGATTTCTGCCAATCTGGGTGTTTGATTCACAACAATTGGAAGATCACATGATGCAAAGAAGCATGGTGAGATTAAGTCAAACCACAAGCAAATGTACGGTTATAATGCTATTATGCTACTATATCTTAGTATTGTGCTTCATGAATAGGAATTTGAAAGGGAGGACAAGTGAAAATTAAAATTCCTACATTTTTTCTTTCAAGGAGACACTAAAGGAAAAAATCCGTGTGCTCAGTGGACAATATATATAACATGTAGAGTAAAAAAGAGATGCAACAAGTGTACAACCTCTTTGGCAAAGCCATGTCGATCTCAGCCTGATTTGGTTGTCTGGTGAGGATGCTCCGGCTGACTTTGCTGTCAGAGGAGGCGAAGAAGATCTTAGGCGTCTGGAGATGGAGCCCGAGGTACTGCTCCGCTGTGATGGAGGGTTTCATCGTTGGAGCAGCCCCAATGAGCTGTACGATGACGAGGCTGAAGTAGGACAAGAGAGACAACGAACAACGTTAACTTGAGTGGAATTCTAATAGCATCTCCAATACATGACGTAAAATACATAACCACAAAGTGCTAGATGTAAAATACATCAGCCGCTCATCTCTGAACTTAACTGTCGAAACTCAATTTAACTGTCGAAACTGAACTTAACTGTCGAAACTAAACTTAACTGTCGAAACTGAATTTTGTTGTCAAAACTGAATTTTGCTATCAAAACTCAAAGCACTAGCAAGGTGAGGCTACACGTCGGTCGACTGACTTTTTCATCTTTGGTCAGTCGATTTTGCAACCGTTGGATACAAAATCAAGGGCCTGCGGTTCATCTTCAACCTCCACCCCCCTGAGCCGCCAGCCACCACCGGCCAAACAGCAGCTCCCGCCGCCCGCGGCCGATGGTGCGCCACCCCGCCCGCCCCGAAAACACTCCCCACCGCCGGTCCACCGCCGGCCCGGCCATCCTTCTAGGCCCCCCCATGCAGAGCTTTTTCTCTGGCGATCCCCAAGCCACCGCCCCACCACCGCCGGCGACCACCGCCTCCACCCTGAAACCTAAGATAGATAGTGGGGTACCTTTCC
>NC_041389.1:512501876-512520150 GCF_002162155.2 Triticum dicoccoides
GAGCAGCATTGCAAGCAAGAGCAAGAGCGAGAGCAGCAGCGCGAGCAAGAGCAATAGCAATAGCAAGAGCAGACCAGGCAGGGGACCGAGAGCAAGAGCAGAGCAGCAGCGGGAGCGAGAGCTAAAGCAGTAGCAGCTCCTACTGATGTGGACGTTGCCGCCGAGGGAGCGACGCCGTGGAGGAAGTGGCCGGCGACACCGCATGCATGGAGCCGCGCCGTGTCGGCTCGGGACCGAGCGCCGGAAGCACCGTGAGATCGAATCAAGAAGAAAATGCGGCGATTAGTGTACAACCTCTTTGGTGGAACCGAGTAGGCCGTAACTTCATCCGAGGAAACGGCGATGATGATGCTCTTCTGGTGGTGCAGGTGAAGACGGCGGTGTGGGAATGGAGGTGGCGCGAAATACGTGGGGAACGTCGGGGTACCTCCTTGGAGGTGGAGTACGGGGTGGCTGAACTGGCGGGACCACGAGATCGACGATAGATCCTCATCCGGTACGGTGGATGAGGGACGTCGAGGTGTTGCTGTGGACGACGTCGTCGGGGAAGAGGTTCCGGCTGGGTGGTGGATGAAGCAGCTTGTGGGGTTTTGTCGCGGGTTTTCGCGGCCTCGGTGTATGAATGGGTGGGCGAATGGGATGGCAGTGGGGAACCATGGCTTAGGGACGCGCTTGTCCGAAATGTGGGGTAAGTTACGAAAGTACCCGCACCGATTTGAGGCGCTTCTTTCGGTTCAGGGGTACAATGGGCATTTCACGTGTCGGGATTTCACAGGAGGTGTGAGTTTTTGCGCTTGTTGTAATTTTGGAATAGCAACGCGCGAGTTGAGATGGAGGGAGTTGTCGGAGCATGACGAGACAAAGATATATCTTAAATATTTTGGGCTAACAAGGCGCGAGTTGAAATTTCCGAACAAGCCTAACGTGTACTGTACCAAATTAATGCGCACTACAAATGTCACTCAAAACTTTGACGTCAAGTTATGTTAAATTAAAATATTTCGCTACGTGTATAATGCATGCAACCTACTACTCAAATGAACGTTTTAGTGCATTCCAAATGTATATACTACCGCTTCAATATGAACTAAATTTGAATTTGTTTCTCTATTTGAATAAGATCTGCAGTAATGATTGTTGTGAAGTCAAAGCATTTGAATTCGTTTCTCTGTTTTAATAAGATCTACAATCATCATTATTGTCAATTTAAACCATCGTTTGTGTATTATCTTCACATCACACCACATGATTAGTCTCGAGTTACATATGAACTATGTGTACTATATGAACTCGAACTCGATTTTTTGAATCCACTTTATTTTGATTTCAAATCACACTACATTTCTAGCTCTAGCTAGATCTTCATAATCTAAACCATGTCTCATATGTATAATGTGTTTATCACATTAGGTGCCCCGCCCCCTACGCCTACAAGTATTTAGATGTGAGTTGCAAACACCACATATTACCACAAATTCAAATAAAATGTGAGAATGTTCGATATATAGTATTGTTTAGATTGTTCGATATTTAGTTGTAAGCTGCAAACACCACACATTATCCAAATTCAAATAAAATGTGAGATTGTTTGATGTATAATATGGTTTAGATTGTTCGACATTTAGCTATGAGTTGCAAACGCCATGCATTATCACATTATGGTATAACATGTGCACAACACGTGTATCACCGCTATATTCATGCATGCATATGTTTAAAACACTATGATCTCCTATTCAAATATATGAATCCGCTTTCATATCAAATTATGATCTTTGTTAGTCTCTTACACCCACACAATCCTCTAACCTTTGTAGCTACCACTAACTTTCTCTCGTGCATGCACACGCCCTCCTCGCCCTCGCCCTCCCTCGGCATTTTATCCACCGGGCACATTCATTTTTTTTCTTTAGGTCATTCTCCCAGAGTCTCCACAACTCCTTTCCAACACACACTGATCGATAAACCTCTCCAGCGATGCCTGCCTACAACATACACACACACCTTCGATCTCCTCCTTTATGTGCCCTTGCCTCGTGTCTCTCATACAGTCACACACACGTGTAAACTCTCGCCCCTCTTTTCATCAATCTCACAACCGCACACTCCTCCCCCATCTAGCTAGTAGCCGGGCCTCTCGCACCACCTCCTAGCTCCATTATCTCTGTCTATTAATCTTGCTGGGCCTTATTTTCCTCTAACAAATGGACGTACACCGACCGATCTCTCGCTATACATATAGCTAGCTAGGTCCTTATAACTCGTTTTTACCCACGCGTCGATCGATCTACCTCATTAGTTGTGTTTCTCCCTTCCTCCGACAAACAACAATTGATCTACCGATCTAATTAGATTTTCTTACCAAACACATGGTTCCCCTTCATCATCCATGGATGCGTCCCGACAGATCTATCACGCACATGCACACACAGAAACACATCCCCACTCTTATTGATAACATTGCAGTTCTACCCTCAGTTTGTCTAGTAGGCCTCCCCCACCATCTTCGAGAAGCAACTCCATCACCCATCCAGCACTCTACCCCTCACCCTCCCTCTCTCTCTCTCTCCTCTCTCTCTCTGTCCCATCATATTTCCCGTCCTTCAGTTATGTATGGATGTCGAACTATCTCCCTCAAGATATAGCTGGGTCTCTCCTTCTCAACACATATACAAGTCGTTCTACCTCTATAGTTAGGCCTCTGCCTACCCCTTCCCCCCTCCCCCCCTCCACACACACCGATACATCGAGCGCTCTAGTCATGTCTCCCTGCCAAACACAAACTTGACATGTGCCCTCTAACGTTCCGGTAGGCCAATCGCCCTACATCTTTGACTTGCACACACACACAATTTCGATGGCTCTCTTCGTCGATCTCGCACCCACCCACTTGATCCCCTCTTTGACTCTATTGATAGCTATGGCCCCTCCCTCTCTTCTCCTGGATTGCCTGACCCTCTATATATGATATGGATAGGCCTTTATTTCACACACATTGCATGCAAAATTTTGTTTGAGATGTCATCGGCACGTATTACCACAAATAATTCATGAAATCAATCCCCCACCCCACCCCCCACCCCCCACCCCAAAACAAAAAACACTCACGAACACGGTTTGTATCTCTCTCACACACCCACGTAGGTGGGAGACGTGCACGAAGAGAAGAGGTGCATGCACGGTGCACGTACTCCTGTCTCTTTCCCGACCACGCCCGCGCGGGTACACGGTGGAGCTCATTTCTGTACGAAGAAGGCAGCCCACATGGTAATTTGGCACGTGTACTGGTTGTCCACTTGGTGGAGGGAGGATCGTCTACCACGAGTGGACAAACAAACTATGACTTGACGCGTTATGTTCAATTAAAAAAAGTGGCAAACCATGTGGGGCCTACCTTAGAGGCAAGGCTCAATACACTGGATTAATTTTGATCTGTCCCGTCAACTCGTAGAACGAGGAGAAGCTTGCTTAGTACGCCGTATCCCCCGCCCACGGGCGTGGTGGCTCGCAGGATGAGGTGAAGCTTGCTCAGTCTTATGCTCGCTCCCTCGCCCATGCGCGCGATGGCTCGCAGGACGAGGAGAAAAATTTACTACTCCCTCCGTTTACTCCTCGTCCCTACTAATACCTTGGTTATAGAGATTATATCATATTGTTTGGAATATATATGTCCTTTAGTAGATTTCAATATGAACTACTAGTACATACTCCAAACACTGATGTATATAGACGTATTTTAGAGTGTAGATTCACTCATTTTGCTCCGTATGTAGCACTCTCCCTCGCCCCTCGACCCTCGCCCACATGGTGGATGTGCAGCAATTCATTCGGTCTCATATAGCCAGAACGATATATATTGCACTACCATTATTGCTCCACTTCCCGAAGAGGCGAAGAGCCAAACGCAAGGTTTATATCTTGGAGATGCCAAGCACAAGGTTATAGGAGAATGAGTAGTAGGTGCCGCGTCATTTATAAATAAAGTTTTTTTCTTCAGTGGCACGTATGCAATATGATAGGTTCATATGGAGAGAAAAGGAAACCGCTCCACTATATACATAGTCAGGACAGGCCAGCTTACACGGTTGCTTGTTGGGGTTACTCTCTTCATACTCTCTCACACAAAACGACTGTGGCCACATCTCTAACATCCCGGTGGATCACGTCTGCTGGGGGAAGGGGTGGATGCTTACTGTAGATGTGGTCGCCGTCGCCGACGGCGAAAACCCACTGTCGGCACGTCCCGATCAAGGGTCCCCGCCATTATCTCTCACAAAGCCGGTGAGGTTGCCTACGTCCCTAGCTCACTGCCACGACGTGGGCAGTTGCCGCCTCCCGCCGCCCTCCTCAAGGTTGAGCTACATCCCTCAGGTACAACTCCCTTTACAGCCGGTTTGCACCACTGCTCCAGCTGCCCACATCACTCCCTGTGGATATTTCTATACTTCTTTGCCCTGCACATACCTCTACTGGCTTTTACGTACTGTATTTGTGAATCAACTAGTCCCAGTAATCTTATTATAATCACGTTTCTTCAATTTCTTTGCCACAGGGATGCTCATCTCGATTTTGGTGAAACTGCACAAAATGATTGGATGGTCATAGGGTTGCAAACTTCATTTCTTGGGTAGCTCCATGTTGCCAGCAAAGTTAAGCCTGGTTAGGGTTTATGGTTCAAGGGCTAGGGACTGCATGGATCGTTTTTTTCTTTAGATGTCTCTGTTCCAAAATAAGTGTCAACTTTAGTAGTAGTTCAACTTTGTACTAAAGTTTGCATAAAGTTGAGACACTTATTTTGAAACGGAGGGAGTACATATTGGCTATGATTAGTCAATCTTTGAGATGCAATAGCATGCATGTTAGTCCCCTTTGTATTTGACGAAATGTTGCAACGGGCAACCTTGGACGCAAGATACATGTAACAGAAGCTGGAAGCTTCATAGCATTGTACAAATTACAGTACATACTATACTAGTAGTTCCTCCGTTCCTAAATATAAGTCTTTGTAGAGATTTCACGATGAACCACATGCGGATGTATATAGATGCATTTTAATTGTAGATTCATTCATTTTGTTCCGTATGTAGTTCACCTAGTGGAATCTCTACAAACACTTATCTACTAGTAATAGCTAGCCCCCACTACTAGGAATTCTCTATCCTCTCCTTGAGCCACATCATCAAAATTAATGTAGCCGTTAGATGAACTAAAATCAGTCCATAATAGCCGTCTGATCTAGACGTTGAGAGGCTCCGCACTAAGCCACATGCAAGCATGCAGAAATACCATGGCATGCATGTGAGTGGGTTTTAAATCACATCAACATGTCTGGATGCAAGCATGCACCGGTAGCATGCATGTAAGTGAGATTTAAGTCCCATTAACATGTCAAAAAGAAAAATATAATCCCATTATGCACTAGGAGTTGGCTGATCTTTTTTCCATACGTGGGATGATCCAAATGATGATGGGAGTTTATTTAGTTTGTCTACCACATTTGTCATGCGGTTATAGAGTTTTTTTTAGTTCTATGAAATCGATAATTTTGCGTAGAGAGATATATGGCTGTTCCACGGCAACACGCGGGGATTCATCTAGTAATAT
The DNA here is from genome assembly GCF_002162155.2 of Triticum dicoccoides. Lineage (NCBI taxonomy): Eukaryota > Viridiplantae > Streptophyta > Magnoliopsida > Poales > Poaceae > Triticum > Triticum dicoccoides. Next base: position 512,507,481 of record NC_041389.1, read on the forward strand.
TTAGGAACGGAGGGAGTACTATGTAAAGAGTTAGATGTCGCACGATGTCCAGAAAATATGGTGATAGTGTGAGGTGGGGCATATAATCACTGAGCCTGTGTGTTTTCACTGCTCTTGCACTCCTCCGCTGTAAGAATGGAGAAAATTGTAATCTAGTAGTACTTCCTTTCGCCGAAAGCGTGGGACATCCAGCAGTCCTACCACCTCAGTAATAATGACCAATGAGCCATCAAATCACATAGACCCAGTAGTAAGTTGGACGGACGAAGCAACCATCACTCTTGCGCCAGTGAGAGGTCGCGTCCGCTCTGCCCGGGCATGAATGCGGCACCAATTCTTTGGAGCTGTGCTGACCGTTACGGGCGGGAAGTGCGCGCGGGCGATGGAGGCGCTTTGGGTGGGCCAGGCTGGTCAGGAGCGGGCGTGGAAGTTGTCCGCATGTCCCTACCAGACACACCCACAAACGAGAGGATGCACCGACTCTCGCGGCTAAAATCATACACTATACACCATCTCTCTGCAGGAGTAGGTCGATTTGTCGCTCACTCTAACACATACAAGTTGTTAAACATAGACACACACACACACACACACACGCACACGCATGCACCTTGGTCCCGTTGCACCTTCTAACGTGACTTATTACACCTAGACGGAGGGAGTAGTACGTATACGAGATACGGTGGCACACCGACTTAAGTCGAATACAAGTACCCAAAATTGTGTGCATGTTATAATAAGGATTCACTTAAAATAGTACGTGAGCGAACAAAGGGATCAATTGGACAGTGTTCCCGAGCAGTAGCGAGATGTGTCAGGTAAGATACACCGCTGGTGCTTTTAATTTTTCTTATTAATTTGTTTGTTTCACCCTCTGACTAGTGGGACCCAACGTACTACATGGAGAGAGGTAAGGTGACTAAGGCTGCATTATTTCTGCACCACTGTGGATAGTCTTACCACCAAAGCCACATGACACGATTATGATTGAAATCCCAATGACTCCCAAAAACACACAAAAAACACGGCATGCTTCTCACATGAATGCAGGAATGTATAAAAGGTTATTTTCCTCTCGTTGAACATAATGGGAGGTCGTGCCGCTAGTTAGCCTGTTCGCTCATCAAACATGAGGTCTCGGGTTCGATAACTACACTTGAGCATAATTTGTGCCAGGAGGATTCTTTGACTCATCAAAATGGATAGATACGGAGCTATACGATCTCGTAGTGACCGTATAATCACCTCATCACGTATAAGCTGCAGCTTTGACACTTGTTTTCTAGGGTTTGCACGCTTCACACACTCTCTATCTAGTATATATATACACACTGGAGCCTCGGCGCTTGTAGTTGCTCTCTTCAAACTCTCTCGCCCTCTCCAGATCTAAACAAGACTTCGTTGGCCTCTCTCTCCGCTCACTGCTGCTCAAAGAGCCGGCAGGATCCGTCCGTAGGGAAGGGAAGTAGGCTTAACGCTGTCACCGTCGGCAAGGGAGGGAATCCACTACCGACGCAGTTGTTCACATTCACCCAGCGGCGCCGCGGGAGGGCCTCCGACCCCTTCTTCTTTGCCGCCGTCCCGTCGCCCACCCAACCACGCCCCAAGAACCTTAAGGTATAATTTACTTACTCAACATGCATTGCTCTAGCTGCATGTATACCATGTATCTAGGACGTCGTTCAAAGAGGAAAGGAGTGAGGGAAAGTAGTGGGAAAAGTTGTATATAGCATGAATCTAGGACGTGGTTCAAAAAGGAAATGAAGGGGGAAAGTTGTATAGCATGAATCTAGGACGTGGTTCAAAGAGGAAAGGAATGGGGGAAAGTTGTACCGCATAAATCTAGGACGTCGTTCAAAGAGGAAAGGAAGGGGCGAAAGTACTAGTACAGACTAGCTATCCAGCACCTACGTTGGTCGAAAAGGGAAAACAATGACAACGGGAGTACACACATCTTTAACAAACTGATCTTTTGTTTTGGGGGACACGGCTGTAGAGTTTGAGCAGGACTAGATTTGTTGTGCTCACATAGGGAAAGGTGTCTAAAGATAAAAAAATTGGGACCAACACAAATATGCTCCTTGGTTGTTTGTTCTTTGTTGGAACAGACTATGCATGACCACAGTACATTGGTAGATGCACATGGTGCTGGTGCGTCCATTGTCCCATGCAACTCATTAGCTGTTATTAATCTAAGGCCCCGTTTGGTTAAAAACTCCCTAGTCCCTACCTGCTTAGTTCCAGGGACTAAACATGGACTAGAGGTTATTAAATGACATGCTAAAAGATCATGTTACCCCTAGTAATGAACTAATAGAGACAAGGTGCGATGCGTGGCAGGGGCAACTGTTGGAAAAAGTCCCAAAAAGACTCCCTCGGGGTCTTCTTATTTTAGTCCCAAATGCCCACTTTTAGTCCCTAAAATTCCCTCCTGTTCGATTTAGATGGGACTGACACGGAGTTTTTTTAGTCCCTACACCAAAATGTCCCTGTAAACAAACACCCTATAATAATGCCACTGGAAAATTGATGCAATGCCACAGTTAAATGCAAATTACATGTTCAACGAATTTTATTGTTAATATAATATCTATATTAATATTAATCAATGCCACCGTTTGAGAAATGCTACTGTCGCTTTCTTTCCCATTTAGATAAGGTAGATGCTTCTTTTTGTTTGATTCTGTGTCATCCACCGTTATTGACCACTAATTGTTTCCTTTGCACCTCTGTGTAAACAGGGTTATCTACTTCACCTTGTTGCCATTGTGACCTTTTGTTGCAATGCACAAAACACTTTTGTTTTAAGAGTGTTTTGTGCAGTTCAACCAAAATGTCACACCGACAATGTTGCTTGATTGCTTGATCTTAGTGGGACTGCACAAGAGGAGATCTTACTTCCCATCCGTGTTGGCAAATTTGGTTCAGATCTTCTTCTTGTGAGTTGTTTGAATTCCACATCATGAGAGGTCAGTACTAGCCTTCTTTCACATGATTCTGCAGTGTGCTTTCATATGTTGTGCTACTTGTATGATAATGTTGCTTGATTTTAGTGAACTGCACAAATGGAGACAAGACTTCCAATCTGTATGTGCACCGTAATATCCCATTGAGGTAAGATAAGGATATTTCACAACTGTTGGCATGTATTTTGCCGCTTTCATCAGAAAATTAATGTCATTGTTTAGTGCTATACTTGTGCTCCCTAATTGACATGCCAAATCTTACATTGAAGGCGAAGCTTGTCTGTTATTGAACCAAGCGATGAAGGGGAAGAACAAGCGGAAAAACAAAAATCAACTCCCGGTGCTGTAATGAAGCACTGGAACTGTGATGACACAAGTAATGATATAGTTTTGCATCTTAATTTATTGCTATGGCTGGAACGAGCAATTGTTTTGCCACTGATTTTATGACACTCTTAATGTAATATGTAATTATCTCTACTTGTGCAAACAGGGATCTTCTTTGAAGATACCATATATTTTAGTGGAACTGCACAAAAAGATGTTGGAAACATTAAACTAATCGAGGAGTATATAGTAAGCATGGCCACCACAGTAGATAGAAATAGATGGTTCCGGAGAAGTGCTTGATCTGTATGCTCTATACAATAAGCCTCCTGACAAAGGTTAGTACTCGCCCACTAATTCATCCATATGATTGAGCTTTGTCATCTCTATTGGTGTTGTGCTACTGTTTAGGTACTGTCATGAAAAAGTGGTATTGTCCTTGAGAAGTGCTTCATCTGTGCTGTTTTAAATATTTCCTTTCCTTTTTTTCGAGCAAATAGGGATGCTAGCATTTAGTTGTCCTCTTGTCTTTGCACAACAGGATCATCTTACTCTGAAGAAGAATATGGAGTACGTGAAGTGACTAGTTCCGATTATGCCAGGATGAAGAACCCATGTATATCTTCTCATCAGAAGGAGCAGTTGAAGGACGGTTACATTACTCCCCACAAGACCAAACTAACTTCAGCTCAGAAGGACTGACAAATCTCCATTTTTTGCGGTGATGCGCGAGTACAATGTTGCTCTAGGATTCTCATCACAAGGAGCAGTTGAAGGATGGTTACATTACTCCCCACAAGACCAAACTAACTTCAGCTCAGAAGGACTGACAAATCTCCATTTTTTTGCTGTGATGCGCGAGCACAATGTTGTTCTAGGATTCTTTCTGGTGAGTTCCAATTTTCTAAAAGTGTGCTCTACATGGACCATGTAGGTGCATGTTTAAACTATCAATTCATAGTACAGTTTGCTTTATACTAATCACTTTTTTGTATTTGTGCAAACAGGGGTGATTAGCTTGATTTCAATGGGAACTGCACAAAATGTTCATGAATACATCGAATCATTCATTTCCACCACAAGAAAGGAGGTACCAATAACTTCAAGGCGTTGCAACATATAAAGGGCGAAATCATACAAGCTACGCGCGAATTTGGTTGATTTTGGTGGAACTGCACAAAAAGAACAGCTGGTTTATTTAGCACGAGGTGCCATGTCAATGTCCGAACTGATGGCAAACCCTGCCCATACCATAATCGTAGGCATTTGATATTTTGGAATGGGACAACCTTGTCAAATTTTGCTCATTGATTTTAAGACATGTGTTTGATATTTTCGAATGGGACGCCCTTGCTGTCAGCAGCGTCGATCAATTTTTTCTTTATTCATTAGTTGTGAAGTAAATATTGCCTCTGACATGTGATTCGCTGAGATGCATAATCATCGATTGTTTTGAATGTTCTCTATGAATTGCCAGCCCCGTGTGTTTGATTGCAATGTACAGAAACGCTAAGAAGCTACACAAACTCTTTGTACTCCTTCTGTTCCTTTTTACTTTGCACATTGTCAAAGTGCATACTTTTTTGTATAAGATTGATCGAAGTAGAGATACTTTGACTGCAGACAAAACTTGTATAGGAAGGACCGGAGGGAGTACATGTGAAACTGCTGCAAATGAGATGATCACCCTGGGAATAATGCTAGTACGTATTGTTTTGCATGTTCATCCAATGCCACTGATACAGGAATTCGAACTAATCGAAATAAATTCATTCATACACGGTCGGATTTCATATAAACATGCCGGATTTCATTACATTTCATACATTCTTCAACTAAAAAGGGGTGCGCTGGAGGTATAATTAATTTAATTAACTGAAGCTACCCACCGGTGTCCCGCTGAGCCGAACAGAAGCTTCAGTGACTTAACTGCACGTGCAGTTGCGTAACTGACATGTGGCCTGTCGGGCCAACTCGTCAGTCAGCCAACTGCACCAGCAGTTAAGTAGAAGCAGCGTTCTTCTCCAGCGCAGCTCTCTGACTCCACGTCGTCGCCAAGAAGCTAACCGGCCGTCAATGGTCAACCCGCCTAGCTTGGCTTCAACCGGAGGGTAGCAGCGGTGGCCTTACTTGGACCCGAGCGGCGGCGACCTACCGTGTTCTATTCTTCCTTGTTTTCTGTTTGGCACGGCCTCGTTTGCAGCGGGGTAGGACCTCGGCGGAGCCGGCGATGTCCTCTGTCTCATTGCCGGAGGGCAGCGCCTCGGCGGAGCGGTGGAAATCCGCCCCCACGTTGCCGGCAGGGTGGGGCCTCGGCTGAGCCGGTGATGTCCTCTGCCTCGTTGTTGGTGGGGTGGGGCCTCAGCGGAGCCGGTGGTGTCCTCTACCTTGTTGTTTGCACCGCGGGGCCTCGGCGGAACAGGGCCTCGTCGACGCCAGCGGAGCGGTGACCCGTCGGAGCCAGTATTGTCCTCTACCTCGTCCTCTATCTCGCCAAACAGCGCCTCGCCCGCTTCATTACCCTCTTTGTAGGCGGCCGCAGCCTCCGCCACCCGCATGCGGTATTGCCAGCGCTCGAGGCGGCCCTTGCGGGCGGAGTGGTACGAGTCGAGCAGCACCTCCGGCTCCGCCCGCTCCGTGGCAATCTGCTCCTCCGCCTGCAGGTGCTCCTGGAGGAGATGGTGGTTGTAGGCGGCGTCGGCCTGCGCCTCCCGAAACTGCTCCTCACGCATCTGCCTCACTGTGTCCATATATTAGGCACGGGCCTCGCTGATGGTCATGGTGCAATGCACTGGCGAGGATGGCAAGGTGGAGGGGGTTGGCGCCGGATCGTCGACTACCATGTTCTCCATTGGGACGTCGTCGTCCTCCGGTGCCTGCCGGCAAGCCGGTCGGCAGCAATGGCTGCCATCTCCTTGTGGTTCGTCGTACGCCCGTCCCGAAGAGCGCTGGAGCGCGAGGAAGCCATGGTGGGCTGTAGTGGTGTGGACAGGAGAAAGGGAACGGATGCGGATGACTGCGGCTATGGCCGGCGCAGCAGTTTATATAGCAATGGTGCGTGGCGGAGGGACAGGCGTGTGGCGCCGGAGTAGCCGCCTTGCAACCGCGTATCATTAATGTGGCGGCAGATGGACGGACGGACGGCACTTGTGTCATTTGAAGGCGGAGCAATCGCCTGCACCGGGAAGCAGGGCGGGTGGGGCTGACTATTTTGGGCGGAAAGCGCGCGCGGGCGAGGAGATGACTTTACTTGGAGAGGATGACAATGGGGACCCACCAGGGCCATAGCCTAATGTACGCAAGTGCCTCCTTATTATATACTACTCCCTCCGTCCCAAAATAAGTGACTAAAAATTACTCAACTTTGTACTAACATTAGTACAAAGTTGAGTCATTTTTGAGTCACTTATTTTAGGACGGAGGGAGTAGTATGTATGCACGTGCAATGCACGTCTTAAAAGAATGGAGTGATTTTTGAGTGTGACTCGAAAAAAATATAATGGAGTGATTTTGATAAATGGAATTCCACCCACAATTGTTTTTAATATTCATACAAAAAAGTGTACATTCACATGTAAAACACTGGAGGTTCATTAAAAAATTGTATGTTACTCTATTATTTTTTCTTCCCGTTCTCCTCCCAAACCTTCTTATCTGGGCTCAAGTCGTCATGCACTCAAGCCATAAAATATAGCCCATGAGGCATCGCATATGGGCTTTTTTTTCCTGGAAGGGCCATGTGAATATTCTAGAACACAGCAGAGGCAACACTAGTCTACTGTTCATGGTGAATCCGGCTAATCTTAGCCCTTGGATTTCGGAGACCAACGGTTATGATTGAAGCTCTGGATCCATCTCAAAACTGATACACTATATATAATAAATATAAATATACTATAATTTATTTTGCTTCCTCCTGGTTTCCTGACATCACGGTCCCACACCATTGTCAATCTATGTACTAGTCAATAAACGAGAGAATTGCACAAGAAGCGGCCGACAGCTGCGACCAAGCAGCTCGAGCAGTATTTGTGTTTTTGAGGTGTGAGCACTTCAGAGTTTTTCGATGTTTAGCTCTGATATTGATTTTTCTCCTCTGAACAACAACGAAAACATTGCTGCAGGTATTAACTGGGCGGGCTGTGGCCCATCTAGCCCAGGCCAAATATCCAGTCCAGATATTAATTTTTTCAAGATGAAAATGGCTAGCCTAGCTATACATTTTTTAGGAATACCCAGGCAAGGTCAAGTTGTTATTCTCCGCCCCGCTGGGCTGCAAATCTTTCCTAGGAGGGATGCATTAGGCTTAACAAGAAAATGGACTTTAAGAAATAATAAATGGGATGTAATAATAAAAACAGGGCAGTAACTATGAAAAACATGAACCAAACACATAATTACTTTATAAAATATTATTTTTGGATATTGAAAATTTTAATTTCATTAATTGTTGCGAGCGCAATGTTTCATTGGATTTTTACGTAATATAAATTTACATTGAAATTGTATTTAATCTGACTAGAAATTTTGGGATAAAAATATTTCGGATCCCATCAAAATGTGGGAAATTTTATTGAATTCTATTTTGAACGGTTGGTTCAAATGGGCTGTACTTTTAACAAACTGTAAATGGGCTGTAATAAATTCCACTATAATTCAAAAATGGGCTTCACATACTTACAAATCTCAAATGGGCTATAAGTTCTCTGATACATACTTCTGGCCTTACTAAGTTGACGCGTCCCCTAAAAAAACAGAGTTGACGCGTATGCAAGGCTTTGTCAACTTATAGTCAACACACGGTTCTAGCAGCAGCAGCCGTTGGATGTCCATCCAATAGATGTCGTGCTTATTCTTCAATCTCGGATATTCTAGCTTCACCCGCCCAAAAAATGATTCCTCCCCCTGGGGCGCACCGTTTCGGAAGCTGACCTGTGGGCCTACTAAGTTGACGTACCAAGGGCTTTGTCAACTTAGTCAATATAAACGATTCTAGCTGCAGTGACCGTACGATGTCCATCCAACGGCCATCGTGCTTCTTCAACCTCTGGTCTTCTTACTCCAGCCACCCAAAGCAGCGCCGGTCGTGCCGCCTGCTCCTGCCTCCCGTGGCCGGCTATGCTGCCGCGGAGGCCTCACCGCCCCCTACTACTCCCATCGCTGGCCAGGCCATCCCTCCACTCACCCACACCCCATGTTATTCTGCAGCTACGGTACGCAGCCAAACCAGTGAACCCGCATACTCCTCTCCGCGTGTGCATCCACTGCCGCGTCTTCTCCGGCTCCGTGTCATCCCCTTCCTAGGCCTTGCCGTCGTCCACCGCCGTGGTGCTCTCGGCGCGGCGTGGTCAACATGGTCAAGGAATGACTTCCATCAGACGTGGACTGTATGTGGAGAAGCTGGCAGCTGGGTACACCACACCACGGAAGTGCCTCCTTATTACGCGGAAAATAATTTTCCTCCACCTGACAGCGGGGACCCACTGGACGTGCCACCGTATTTCACGAAAAAATGATTCTCCCCCTGACTGCTGGGACCCACCAGCTACATCTTCGCACGCAAGGAAGTGTGTCCAAAAAAACGATTCGCCCCCCTGACTGCTGGGACCCACCAGCTAAATCTTCGCACGCAAGGAAGTGCGTCCCAAAAAAATGATTCGCCCCCTGATTGCTGGGACCCACCAGCCACACCTTCGCACGCAAGGAAGTGCGTCCGGTCAAAAAAATGATTCCCCCCCTGACTGCTGGGACCCACCAGCTACATCTTCACACGCAAGGAAGTGCCTGAAAGTCGGGACCCACTTGATCGAAGCATACGTAGCGTTGTCATTCTGGTCGCGAACGTGTACGTACATACTGGTGGATGTAGAGGCACACACGTGTCGTAGTAGAGGCGCACACGTAGCATGTACACATACGTACAACGGCCAGGGTGCAAGAAAGAAAATACGGCCACGTATGTGTACATACAGGCGGGGTCTCGAACGCCTACTCGCGCATATATACGTATGACCAGGGCTCATGTACATGGCTGGGTCGGAATGGAGAAACAGCATCGTCGTCATGTTCATGGAGAGCCAACCGGCTGGGTCAGAATGGAATGCGTGGTCGTGTTCATCGGGAGGGCTTGGACGGAATAGGTGATGGAAACGAGGCCTGGCGTACCACAGAATGGAGGAAACAGCCTTGTGTTCGACCGGCCACGTTCGAAACGGGATCCTGTTCATCGGGAGGGGTGTGGCGTACCGCAAAACGGAGGAAACAGACCTCCTATAGTCGAAACGGGGGTCCTGTTGAACGGGAGGGGTGTGGCATACTGGAGAACAGACGAAACGGACTTGTGTTGGAGTGCTACGATCGAAACGGGGGTCCTGTTCATCGGGAGGGGTGTGGCGTACCGCAAAATAGGACTCCACGGGATACTGTTCATCTCCACCGTCGACCTCCTCCAGCCTCCATGGGCTACTGTTCATCCATCGTCGACCTCCTCCAGCCTCCACCTGCGACCGTTCATCCACGGGCTCCAGTTCATCCAACCTCCACCGCGCGCTACTCCACCTGCTACTTTTGAACCACCCCTCCACGGGCACCCCTCCACCGTCTACTGTTCATCCAGCCTTCCACGGGGTCGTCCTATTCATCCAGCCCTCCACGGGGTCCTGTTCATCCAGCCCCAACCGGCTCGATCAATCGGGGTCTTGTTCATCCAGAGGCAACGCCACGGGTCCTGTTCATCCATTCCCACCACTCACTGTTCATCCAAACCCCCCGCAACGCTCACTGTTCATCCAGAGAGGCAACATCGATCGGCTTCAGTTAGCAGCAGTAGGGAAGGAATCGATCGCTCGGGTTCAGTAATGCGTAGCCTGCAGTGCAATCGCTCGGGTTCAGTTAGAGCCCAATGCCTCGCTTGGGTTCAGTTAGAGCCAACGCCTCGCACACACGCACGTACGTGTATGAGAGAAACGCGCATCGCTCGGCCCCCGACCACCCACCGTAACCGGGAACTCCCCGAAATTTTCCTCGCCCTCGCTTCTACCACGGTTTTTTCCGTCATGGACGGCCCAAAGAATGTCATGCAGCCGCGTCTCCGGCCCGCCCAGGACGAAAAGCCCTTTTTCTGTCATGATTTTTTGTCATAAAAGTAGGATCCCACCACATCTATGATGATACCAGGTTTTGTCACAATTATCGTCATAGAAGTGTCATATGTATGATAGAAAAAAAATTTGTTCGGCCCAAAATGTCACGGGTGTGTCTTTTTTTGTAGTGTAACCACAATACCATATAGTCATACAGTAGTCATACATTATCATTAAGCATTATAGGTACACATATATAGTCAACATGCATTCTCACACACATATATGGTTCATACGGTAGCATATATGATAAGCAGCACTAGGTAGTCCTACAGCATATAACAGTCTACTAGGGGTAGTCATACAGCCACACACATATGTAGTTCTAGATGATATCGACGACGACCATCATCCTCAAGCCATGGCGGTCGGTATTCCTGATAGTAATTAGGATGGCCTGTCCAATACGAAGATTCTGGCCAACGAGGATGTTCTTCCACCCAACCAAGCTGAAGTGTCTGCGATCGTCTATGTCCGCACCGTACGCACAGGTGATGATGGAGCCCCTTGCGGTAAGGCGTATTCCAGCAGAGCCTTCTTCATCAGGCTCGATACCACAACTCACAGAGAGGCTCTTTTGCAATTTCTGAATAAGAAAAACATATTAATAAGTACCCTCACACATACTCTTGCAAATATATTTCTCCTAAGTATAAATTTCTACACTCTCAAAAACAGTACTACATTTCTACTAAGATTGAATTCTACTAATAAGTATGGATCAAACAGTAAGCATGTCATTGGACTCTAGACTAATTAAGCATGTCATCGGCTAGCTTCTAAACGTCATATCATTGGACTCTACACTAAGCATATCATCGGATTGACTAAGCATATTGTTGGACTCTACACTAAGTAAGCATGTAATCGGATTCTACACTAAGCATATCATTGGATTCGACACTATGCATATCATTGTATTCTACATACAGATAATTTGCATTTGTAAGTATAACAATAAAGCATATAATGAAATTACAACAATAAGTATAACATACCATAACATGTCGATCAACCATGGTACTTGTTAGGCGGGTCATGAATGCCACCCCGACAAAGTCAGCACGTGGCGGAATTATATCCCATAGGTTGCACACCTCCTCCTCGCTCAGCCTTATTCTTCGAGTATAGATGGCTTCATCAAGTGGGTCCTCATCATCTTCATCTGTGTTGAAGGAGAAGCTGATCAACTCACCACCAGTGATACACATGTGGGAGATGAAACGGACCCATCCATCTCCTCCCATCTGCGACATATTTCGTCATTTCTTGACCTCCATAGTGTAGGGGGGCCCAGCAGCCTCTAAGGTCACAGCATCTCTGGTCAGCTTGTTGAATTCCAACCTCACATTGCATGGGACGATCTGTGCATACACAATGATATTTTGTTAGCCCATAGGAAGAAAACTCGACTAGAAGTTGATGTTGAACAATGTGCCAGTTGCAAGGCTGTTGGCGCATCTTGACTTGCAAAGTTGACATGGTGGTCGTGGTGGTGGTGGTGGCGCCATTTTCCTAAAGCAATATTAGAAAAGGATTAATGATCGACTTTAGAGCAAAAATCCGTCATGACCTTTGCTAAAAAAGGACATATCAAGCACCTGAAATTTGCTGGAACGGAAATTATTCAACACTCCGGTAAAACATAGGACACTCGAAGGTGTTACATGCAAAAATGGTCACTTGGGCAAGCACATATCCTATTTGAGCAACACCAAATATACATGTTTATATCTACATCACATGAGCAATTCTTGAGCAACACTAAATAAACTAGTTCTGCTAAAAAATCTACATCATCATCTATTCAAAATGTTCTATACCTAAAACATCTACATCATCATCCACTATTACTATTTATTTTAATAAACCATAAAAATATGCCCTAAGTTCAAAATATAACAAGTACAGAACATTTTTTCAAATTCTACGAACTAAAAATTTCCATTACTAAAATTTCCAATCAAAAGACCTAAAATTTCCTATTCTATTCAACACCTAAAATAGGCCAAAAAATTATTCTATTACAAAACCTACATTCTACAATCTCTACATTCTAAAATCTACATTTAAACTACCTACATTCTACAAGAATAGAGAGAAGGGAGGGAGCGGCTAGGAAGGAGGGAGGGAGGAGGGGTAGGAAGGAGGAAGGGAGAAGGGGTAGGAAGGAGGGAGTGGGGAGGAAGGGAGGAGGAGCGAGGTAGGAGGAGCTACCTCGGTGGCAGTGACGGT
>NC_041389.1:512520539-512535735 GCF_002162155.2 Triticum dicoccoides
GGACGAGGGAGGGGGCGACGGCGGTAGGAAGGGAGGGGGCGACAGCCGGCGGTGGGATGGAGGAGGGAGGGGGAGACGGCGACACCAGCGGGCGGCAATGCAGCAGCGGCAAACGACGGGGTGCGGGGGAGAGTGAGTGGAGCAGAGAGAGGAGAGTGAGGGACGGCATGGTGATAGGATGGTTTAGAAGTAGCGCACTTCTGGGTATCGCGCTGCTGCTAAACGCCCTAGCAGTAGCACCTTTCGGTAAAACGCGCTGCTGCTAAGTGTAAGCATGCAAAAATATATTGGACATCAATGATCTTTTTGTGTACAATCGGAATTGTCAATATGAGTCCTCTCCGATAGGGACTGGAGAAGACTCATATTGCAGCCACAAATTCTACACATATAGGGCATGGTTGTGATAGTTTGCGAAGTAACATATTTAAGGTGGTAAACACCGGCCCTATTCGCGGTGCGAGGTTGGACTAAACTTGTGGACTAAACTTAACAGTAGCGAGCTTTATAAAAATGTGCTACTTCTAACATCAATAGTAATAGCGCGGTCTGGAATGCTGTGCTACTACTATAACTAGCTTTACGGCAAGGTCATGGCAATTATAGCAGTAGCGTTGTTTACAACGGACGCGCTACTACTATTTTTCTTTCAGCAGCTGATAAGCCGCAAGTATAGGGGATCGCAACAGTTTTTGAGGGTAGAGTATTCAACCCAAATTTATTGATTCGACACAAGGGGAGACAAAGAATATTCTCAAGTATTAGCAGTTGAGTTGTTAATTCAACCACACCTGGATAACTTAGTATCTGCAGCAAAGTATTTAGTAGCAAAGTAGTAAGGAAGTAAGGGTAATAGTAGCAAAAGTAACAGTAGCAGTTTTGTAGTAATGATAACAGTGGCAACGGCAAAGTAACTAAGCAAAGAACAATATGTGAAAAGCTCATAGGCATTGGATCAGTGATGGATAATTATGTCGGATGCGATTCCTCATGTAATAGTTATAACATAGGGTGACACAGAACTAGCTTCAGTTCATCAATGTAATGTAGGAATCTGTTCTGAATATAGTCATACGTGCTTATGGAAAAGAACTTGCATGACATCTTTTGTCCTACCCTCCCGTGGTAGCGGGGTCCTAATGGAAACTAATGGATATTGAGGCCTCCTTTTAATAGAGAACCGGACCAAAGCATTAGCACTTAGTGAATACATGAACTCCTCATACTACGGTCATCACCGGTAAGTATCCCGATTATTGTCACTTCGCGGTTAACGGATCATAACACATAATAGGTGACCGTAGACTTGCAAGATAGGATCATGTACTCACATATATTCATGAAAACATAATAGGTTCAGATCTGAAATCATGGCACTCGGGCCCTAGTGACAAGCATTAAGCATAGCAAAGTCATAGCAATATCAATCTTAGAACATAGTGGATACTAGGGATCAAACCCGTGGTAAATCTCATCCAACCCATCACCGTCCAGCAAGCCTACGATGGAATTACTCACGCAAGGCGGTGAGCATCATGAAATTGGTGATGGAGGATGGTTGATGATGACGATGGCGATGGATTCCCCTCTCCGGAGCCCCAAACGGACTCCAGATCAACCCTGCCGAGAGGTTTTAGTGCTTGGTGGCGGCTCTGTATTGTAAAACGCGATGAACCCTTCTTCCCTTATATTTTTCTCTGCGAAAGCAAATATACAGAGTTGGAGTTGAGGTTGGGGGGCACACGAGGCAGGGGGCATGCCCTAGGGGAGGGGGCGCGCCCCCACCCTCGTGACCAGGGTGTGGGCCCACTGATGCTAATTCTTTCGCCAGTATTTTTTGTTAATTCTGAAAAGATGCTCCGTGGATTTGCAGGTCTTTCCGAGAACTTCTATTTCTGCACAAAAATAACACCATGGTAGTTCTGCTAAAAACAGCGTCAGTCCGGGTTAGTTCCATTCAAATCATGCAAGTTAGAGTCCAAAACAAGGGAAAAAGTGTTTGGAAAATTGATACGACGGAGACGTATCAACTCCCCCAAGCTTAAACCTTTGCTTGTCCTCAAGCAATTCAGTTGATAAACTGGAAGTGATAAACGAAAACTTTTACAAACTCTGTTTGCTCTTGTTGTTGTAAATATGTCAAGCTAGCATTCAAGTTTTCAGCAAAGATTATGACTAACCACATTCACAATAACACTTAGGTCTCATGTTTACTCATATCAATGGCATAATCAACTAGCGAGCAATAATAATAAAACTCGGATGACAACACTTTCCCAAAAAAATCATAATATGATATAACAAGATGGTATCTCGCTAGCCCTTTCTGAGACCGCAAAACATAAACGCAGAGCAGCTTTTAAGATCAAGGACTAACTAAACATTGTAATTCATGGTAAAAGAGATCCAGTCATAGTCATACCCAATATAAACTAATAGTAATGCATGCAAATGACAGCGGTGCTCTCCAGCGGGTGCTATTTAATAAGAGGGTGATGACTCAACATAAAAGTACATAGATAGGCCCGTCGCAGAGGGAAGCAAGGATTTGTAGAGGTGCCAGAGCTCGATTTTTAAAACAGAGATAATAGCATTTTGAGCGGTATACTTTCACTGTCAACATAACAACTATGAGATCTCGATATCTTCCATGCTACACACAACATAGGCGTTTCCCAAACAGAATGGTAAAGTTTTATACTCCCCCTCCACTAACAAGCATCAATCCATGGCTTGCCCGAAACAACGGGTGCCTCCAACTAACAACAATCCTGGGGGAGTTTTGTTTAATTATTTTGATTTGATTTGGGCTAGGACTGGGCATCCGGTGACCAGCCATTTTCTCGCGAATGAGGAGCGGAGTCCACTCCTCTTGAGAATAACCCGCCTAGCATGGAAGATACAGACAACCCTAGTTAATACATGACCTGTTCGAGCATACAAAACAGAATTTCATTTGAAGATTTGGAGTTTGGCACATACAAATTTACTTGGAATGGCAGGTAGATACCGCATATAGGAAGGTATGGTGGACTCATATGGAATAACTTTGGGGTTTATGGAGTTTGGATGCACAAGCAGTATTCCCACTTAGTACAGGTGAAGGCTACAAAAAGACTGAGGAGCGACCAACTGAGAGAGCGACACAGTCATGAACATGCATTAAAATTAATAAACACTGAGTGCAAGCATGAGTAGGATATAATCCACCATGAACATAAATATTGTGAAGGCTATTTTGATTATTTTTCAACAACATGCGTGAACATGTGCCAAGTCGAGTCACTCAATTCATTCAAAGGAGGATACCACCCTATCATACCACATCACAACCATGTTAATAGCATGTTGGCATGCAAGGTAAACCATTATAAACTCATAGCTAATTAAGCATGGCATAATCAACTACAATCTCTAATTGTGATTGCAAACATGTTTATTCATAATAGGCTGAATGAGGAACGATTAGCTAATCATATTTACAAAAACAAGAGAGGTCGAGTCCATACCAACTCCTCTTATCCCAATCATTTCTTCATATATCATCATCATTGCCTTTCACTTGCACGACTGAACGGTGTGGATAATAATAATAGTGCACGTGCATTGGACTAAGCTGGAATCTGCAAGCATTCATTTTGAAGAGAGAAGACAAACTAGTATGGGCTCTTGGTTAAAGCAAATCAATTATGCATATGAGAGCCACTTAGACATTTTCATTATAGTCTTCTCCTCTCGACCCCCAAAGGAAAGAAAAGAAATAAAACTATTTACACGGGAAAACTCCCGACAAGCAAAAAGAAGAACAAGAAATCTTTTTGTGTTTTTCTTTTAGTTATTACTACTGCAGGGATGGAAATTAAACTAACTAATTTTTTTGTTTCTCTTAAGGTTTATCTAACACACAAGAAGAAAGCAGGAAAATAAAATTAACTAGCATGGATAGTACAATGAAAGAGTATGAGCACCGACACTAGAATGAGTGTGTGAACATGAATGTAAAGTCGGTGAGGAATACGTACTCCTCCAAGCTTAGGCTTTTGTCCTAAGTTGGTCTATGCACATGGGTCAGAGCTACTCCCTCCGGCGTACTGAGATGCATCATCTGGGTACCACTGGCTGGCAAACTCCTCTGAATTCCAGTGATAACAGGATGGTCAATAAGGGTCAAGTTGTGGTTCCGGCTCTGGCTCTGGGGCTGATGTCCGGCCTTGGTGTGCACGGACGGCCTCCGGCAAGATGAGAAACGTGCCTGAAGATAAATCAAACAAAGAGGGTGCAGGCAGGATAATAGTTTCATTGTGTTTCTTATGAAATCTTAGATTATATTTAAGCATATTCTCATCATTTGTAACAATAAACTCATGTGCTACCATGCTCTTATAATCTAGAAAAGTAGGGGGCAGTAGTTTTTCTTGTTCCTCATAGTGCCTAATAGGTATCTTGAGGTGTTTAGCGAGGTGTGAAGCATAGATACCTCCAAAAATGGGGCCCTATGTATGGTTCAGACTTAATCGTCTAGCAATAATAGCACCCATATTAAAAGTGTTATCACGAAATAAAGCATGGAACAAAATGATAATATTAGGAATACTAAGGTTTCCACAGTTTCCGCGACCAATCAAGCATCGACTAGCAAATATTGCAAGGTAGCATAAAACAGGAAATTGAATGCTAGTTATTCGTGCATCGGAAACTTTCCTCGTTTCCCCTACAGTGATAGTGTGAATAAATCCTTCCACATCTTTACGATGTGGTTCCACTAAGCTGCCCCCGAAGGGTATCTTGCAAACTGTGCAAAATTCATATAGTGACATCTCCCTGTCAACATCATATAATTTAAACTCTACTGAAGGAGGTGACTTCTTATTATAAACGTAGAAATTTTGCACTAAAGTATTGGTGAGTAAGAGATACTATTCAAGCCGGTTGTTGAGGAAGTTGGTGAGGCCCGCATTATCAACCAAAGAATAGAAATCATCATATATCCCAGCTACTCTCAAGAAATCATCACAAGGCCATTCACACGGCCGTACTTCCGCCACATGAGGAAGATTATACTTGGGCTTTTCATTCTCCTTGGCTTGTTTATCCTTAGAGCCTTGGCTAGAAGAGCCCGTCAAGAAGAATCTCTTCATCATTTTCTGAAAATATCTGAAATTTTTAGTGACCCAAAGTAAAAGAAAACCAAACTTAATGAAATTGATAGCAACTACTCCCATAAGTGCCTAGAGCCTCTATCATGCATTAGAATTACTTGGGACCTCGTAAATTTAATATGCAAGCTCAAGAACAGGGTCACCTAAGCAGCAAGAATTTGCAATGAATAAAGCGCTAGAACAAAAACTAATTGGATCATTGGAGGAGTCACATACCAAAGAACAATTCCCCAAAGCAGTTTTATGAATGGAGCGTTGAGCAAGGAGATCGAAAATGGCAGCAAAATGAGCTAGAACTCGTACTTGAGCTAGATAGTGATTTTTTTGGGAGGAAGAAGGAGTGTGTGGGTGCAGGAATAAGTCGAGGGAAGCCACCGTGGGCCCATGAGGCAGGGGGCGCGCCCTGTAGGTGTGGGCACGCCCTGGACCCTTGTGGTCAGGTGCTTGCTCCCCCTGCTGTGTTCTCAGTGCCAGATTTTCTCAAATATTCCAGAAAAAATCATAATAAATTGGCATGGCGTTTGGAGAACTTTTTTTCGTGATATCTTTTATTGCATGGATAATTCAGAAAACAGACAAAATATCCTATTTCTACTTTATTTATTACAAGTAACAGAAAGTAGAGAGAGGGTACAGAAGGTTGTGCCTTCTAACTTCATCCATCTCATAATTATCAAAAGGAATCCACTAACAAGGTTGACCAAGTCTTATTAACAAACTCATTCTGAATCACATGAAATCGGAAAATTTCAAAGTGACACTAGGTTACCTCAACGGGGATATGAACATCCCCAATAATAAGAATATCATACTTTTTCTTTGCAGTAGGAAGAGGAAATTCAAAACCTCCAATAATTATTGATGGAATTTTCCCAATAGAATTTATGATGTGAACTTGAGGTTGTTTCGTCGAAAAGTGTACCGTATGCTCATTACCATTAACATGAAAGGTGACATTGCCTTTGTTGCAATCAATAACAGCACCTGCAGTATTTAAAAGTGGTCTACCAAGGATAATCGACATACTGTCGTTCTCAGGAATATCAAAAATGACAAAGTCTGTTAAGATAGTAACATTCGCAGCAACAACAGGCACGTCCTCACAAATACCGACAGGTATAGCAGTTGATTTATCAGCCATTTGCAAAGATTTCTCAGTAGGTGTCAACTTACTTAATTCAAGTCTACGGTATAAGTAAAGAGGCATAACACTGACACCAGCTCCAGATCACATAAGGCAGTTTTGACATAATTTCTTTTGATGGAGCATGGTATAGTGGGTACTCCGGGATCGCCAAGTTTCTTAGGTATTCCAACCTTAAAAGTATAGTTAGCTAGCATGGTGGAGATTTCAGCTTCAGGTATTTTTCTTTTATTTGTAATGATATCTTTCATGTATTTAGCATAAGGATTTGTTTTAAGCTTACTGGCTAAGCGCATACGTAAGAAAATAGACCTGATCATTTCAGCAAAGCACTCAAAGTCCTCATCATCCTTTTTCTTTGATGGTTTAGGACGAAAAGGCATAGGTTTCTAAACCCATGGTTCTCTTTCCCTACCATTCCTCCTAGCAACAAAGTCTCTCTTATCATAAGTTGATTTCTTGATTGTGGGTTATCAAGATCAACAGCAGGTTCAATTTCTATATCATCGTTGTTATTGCTAGGTTAAGCATCTACATGAACATCATTATTAGCATTATCATTAGGTTCATGTTCATCTCCAGATTGTGTTTCAGCATTAGAGGTAGAAATATCATTAGGATTCTCAGGTGTTTCTACACTAGATTCACTAGAAGCATGCAAAGTCCTATCATTTTTCTTTTTCTTCTTTTTAGAAGGACTAGGAGCATCTAAATTATTTCTCTGAGAATCTTGTTCAATTCTCTTAGGTTGGCTTCAGGATACAAAGGTTCCTGAGTCATTTTACCAGTTCTAGTAGCCACTCTAACAGCAAAGTCATGTTTATTATTTAGTTCATCAAGCAATTCATTCTGAGCCATAAGTACTTGTTCTACTCGAGTAGTGACCATAGGAACATGTTTACTAGTAAGTTTAAGTTCACCCTTAACTATAGACATATAATCACTCAAGCGTCCAATCATATAAGGATTATTTTTCAATTGTCTACTAACATAATCATTGAAATTTGCTTGTTTATCCATAAAATCATCAAATTCATCTAAGCATTGGCGAGCAAACATAGTAGACGGGATTTCAACTTTATCATATCTATAAAGAGAGTTTACCTTCACTACCTGTGTCAGGTTATCAAGACCTTGTATTTCTTTTGGTGGTATATTGAGGCCATGAATTTCTTCTACGGGAGGTAAATTTTTAACATCTTCAGTTTTAATACCTTTCTCTTTCATAGATGTTTTGCCTCTTGCATATCTTCAGGACTGAGAAATAGAACACCTTCCATTTTTTGAGTTGGCTTAGGAGTTGGTCCAGGTGGTGCCCAATTATTTTCATTGGTCAACATATTATTTAATAGGAATTCAGCTTGGTCGATTGTCCTTTCCCTGAAAACACAACCAGCACAGCTATCCAGGTGGTCCTTGGAAGCATCGGTTAGTCCATTATAGAAGATATCGAGTATTTCATGTTTCTTAAGAGGATGATCACGCAAAGCATTAAGTAATCGGAGAAGCCTCCCCCAAGCTTCTGGGAGACTCTCTTCTTCGATTTGCACAAAATTATATATTTCCCTTAAGGCAGCTTGTTTCTTATGAGCAGGGAAATATTTAGCAGAGAAGTAGTAAATCATATCCTGGGGACTACGCACACAACCAGGATCAAGAGAATTAAACCATGTCTTAGCATCACCCTTTATTGAGAAAGGAAATATTTTAAGGATATAGTAATAGCGAGATGTCTCATCATTAGTAAAAATGGTGGCTATATCATTTAACTTAGTGAGATGTGCCACTACAATTTCAGATTCAGTGCCATAGAAAGGATCAGATTCAACTATAGTAATTATCTCATGATCAACAGAGAATTCATAATCCTTATCAGTAACAAAGATAGGTGAGGTAGGAAAAGCAGGGTCATGTTTCATTCTAGCATTCAGAGTCTTTTGTTTCATCTTAGCTAATAATTTCTTAAGATCTGATCTATCATTGCAAGCAAGAAAATCTCTAGCAGTTTCTTCATCCATAACATAACCCTTAGGAACAACAGGTAATTCATATTTAGGGGGGAACCTTCATCATCACTATCATCAATATTATCAGTTTCAATAATTTCATTCTCCCTAGCCCTAGCAAGTTGTTCATCAAGAAATTCACCAAGTGGCACAACAGTATCAAGCATAGAAGTAGTTTCATCACAAGTATCATGCATAGCAGAAGTGGCATCATCAATAACATGTGACATATCAGAATTAATAGCAGAAGTAGGTTAAGGTGTCGCAAGTTTACTCATAACGGAAGGAGAATCAAGTGCAGAGCTAGATGGCAGTTCCTTACCTCCCCTCGTAGTTGAGGGATAAATTTTAGCTCTTTGATCTTTCAAGTTCTTCATAGTAATCAGCAGATATAAATCCCAAGTGACTCAAAGAATAGAGCTATGCTTCCCGGCAACGGCGCCAAAAAATAGTCTTGATAAACCGCAAGTATAGGGGATCACAACAGTTTTCGAGGGTAGAGTATTCAACCCAAATTTATTGATTGGACACAAGGGGAGCCAAAGAATATTCTCAAGTATTAGTAGTTGAGTTGTCAATTCAACCACACCTGGATAACTTAGTATATGCAGCAAAGTATTTAGTAGCAAAGTAGTATGGAAGTAACGGTAATAGTAGCAAAAGTAATAGTAGCAGTTTTATAGTAATGGTAACAGTGGCAACGACAAAGTAACTAAGCAAAGAACAATATGTGAAAAGCTCGTAGACATTGGATCAGTGATGGATAATTATGTCGGATGCGATTCCTCAAGAAATAGTTATAACATAGGGTGACACGGAACTAGCTCCAGTTCATCAATGTAATGTAGGCATGTATTCCAAATATAGTCATACGTGCTTATGTAAAAGAACTTGCATGACATGTTTTGTCCTACCCTCCTGTGGCAGCGGGGTCCTAATGGAAACTAAGGGATATTAAGGCCTCCTTTTAATAGAGAACCGGACCAAAGCATTAGCACTTAGTGAATACATGAACTCCTCAAACTACGGTCATCACTTGTAAGTATCCCAATTATTGTCACTTCGGGGTTAACGGATCAAAACACATAATAGGTGACTATAGACTTGCAAGATAGGATCAAGAACTCACATATATTCATGAAAAAGAGGTTCAGATCTGAAATGATGGCACTCGGGCCCTAGTGACAATCATTAAGCATAGCAAAGTCATAGCAACATCAATCTCAGAACATAGTGGATACTAGGGATCAAACCCTAACAAAACTAACTTAATTACATGGTAAATCTCATCCAACCCATCACCGTCCAGCAATCCTACAACGGAATTACTCACGCACGGCAGTGAGCATCATGAAATTGGTGATGGAGGATGGTTGATGATGACGATGGCGATGGATTCCCCTCTCCGAAGCCCCGAACGAACTCCAAATCAGCCCTCCCAAGAGGTTTTAGGGCTTGGCGGCGGCTTCGTATCGTAAAACGCGATGAACCCTTCTTCCCTTATTTTTTTCTCCGCGAAAGCAAATATATGGAGTTGGAGTTGAGGTCGGTGGACGTCCAGGGGGCCCATGAGGCAATGGGCGCGCCCCCCACCCTCGTGACCAGGGTGTGGGCCCCCTGATTCTAATTCTTTCGCCAGTATTTTTTATTAATTATTTCTGCACAAAAATAACACCATGGCAGTTCTGCTGAAAACAGCGCCAGTCCGGGTTAGTTCCATTCAAATCATGCAAGTTAGAGTCCAAAACAAGGGCAAAATTGTTTGGAAAAGTAGATACGACAAAGACGTATGAGCAGAGCATTTTCATGGCACGCGCTACTGCTAAATAACAATATGTCGTCTTTTAAAGAGCGCTGCTGGTAAGATTTTGTATATAAGGTTTTTCCTAGTAGTGATGGGCCAATAGGTCGAAGCCAACGCAAGTCGTTGTGAACTTAGTCAACAAATGATTCTTACATCGTTAACCGTTGGATTTACATCCAACGATCGGTATCCATCTTCAATCCAGTGCCGTCGGGACCACCTGCTCTAGCCTCCTGCTGCTAGCTGCTTTGCTTAGCACGCTTCACTGTGAAGCGCTAGCCCACCGCTAGCCAGGCCATCCGTCCACCCCTCCATACCTCCTGTTCTTCTCCACCAACTGCCAAACGGCGCCGCACCAGAACCAATTAACCCTCGTACACCTCTCCGTCTGCTAATCCACTCCCACATCTTCCCATCGCCAACTCCTTGCTGTCCGGGGCCTCGCCCTCGTCCATCACCTTGGATGCGCTCGGCGCAGCGTGGTCAACAGACAAAAATAATAATACATCCCCTGCTAGCTGGCACCCACCATAATGGGACGCAGACTTGTGGGCCTACTAAGTTGACGCGGATGGAGGGCTTTGTCAACTTAGTCAATATGAACGATTCTAGCTCCAGTGACCATGCAATGTCCATCCAACGACCGTATTGCTTCTTCAACCTCTGGTCTTCTTGCTCCACCCACCCAAACCAGTGCCAGTCGTTACGCCTGCTCCTGCCTCCCGTGGCCGATTGTGCTGCCGCGGAGGCCTCACCGCCTCCTACCACTCCCATCGCTGGCCAGGCCCTGCGGTGACGGTAGCTTCACACCGCAGCTGAACCAGTGAACCCTCGTACTCCTATCCGCGTGGGCATCCACTACCACATCTTCCCCTTCCTAGGCCTCTCGTCGTCCATTGCCTTGCTGGTCTCAGCGCGGCAAGGTCAATGTGGTTAAGGAACGACTTCCATCGGAAGAGTACTATATGTGGAGAGGATGACAGCTGGGTCCATGGCTACAACAAGGAAGTGCCTCCTTATTACGCGCAAAATAATGATTCCTCCACCTGACAGTAGGGACCAATCAGATGGGCCACCGTATTTCGTGAAAAAAGTGTTTCCCCCCTAACTGCTGGGACCCACAAGCTACATCTTCGCATGCAAGGAAGTGTGTGACAGTCGGGACCCACCTGGTCGAAGTGTACGTACTGTTGTCATTCTAGTCGCGAACGTGTACGTACATATTGGTCGATCGGTCTGTTTGTAGGCTGGAGCGGTGAACCGTGGTCAAGTAAGGAAGGGCACGTGTCATAGTAGAGGTGCACACATAGCATGTACACATACATACAGCCAGGGTGCAAGAAAGTAAATACGGCCACGTACGTACATATGGGCAGTATCTCGAATGCCTACTCGCGCATACGTACGGCCAGGGCTCATGTACATGGAGAGGCAGCGACCGTGCCCAATTCATGGGCAGCCAACCGGCTGGGTCGGTACGTAGAAACTGCGTCGTCGTGTTCATCGAGAGGCAAACGGCTTGCAAGGAACAGCCAATCTAAATGAGGTCTAGCTTACTGCAGAATGGAGGAAACGGCCTTATGTTCGACCGCCTAGGGTCAAAATGGGATCCTGCTCATCGGGAGGGGTCTGGCGTACTGCAAAACGGAGGAAACGGACTTGCGTTCAAGTTCCTACGATCGAAATGGGGTCTTGTTGATCGGGAGGGGTGTGTCATAATACAAAACAGAGGAAACAAACTTGTGTTGGAGCGCTAGGTTGAAATGGGGGTCCTGTTCATCGGGAGGGGTGTGGCGTACTGCAAAACAGGACTCCACGGGCTACTGTTCATCTCCACCGTCAACCTCCTCCAGCGTCCATGGGCTACTGTTCATCCACCGTCGACCTCCTCCAGCCTCCACACTACAAAAAAAAGACACATACATGACATTTTGGGCCGAACGAAATTTTTCTGTCATACTTATGACACTTCTATGACGATAATTATGACAAAACCCGGTATCATCATAGATGTGGTAGGCTCCTACTTCTATGACAACAAATCATGACAGAAAAGTGGCCTTTCGTCCTGGGCGGGCCGGAGACGCACCTGCATGACATTCTTTGGACCATCCATGACGGAAAAAATCATCGGAGAAGCGAGGGTGAGGAAATTTTGGGGAGTTCCCGGTTACAGTGGGTGGTCGGGGCCGAGCGATGCACGGAGGGATTGCACATTTCTCTCATACATGTACGCACGTAGGTGTGAGGTGTTGGGCTCTAACTGCACCCGAGCGAGGCGTTCGCCTACTAAACCCGAGCGCTTGCTCTAGCTACGTTACTGCACCCCGATTGATCCCTTGCTATTAAATGAACCCGATTGAGTGATTCCTTTGCTACTGCTGCTAACTGAAGCCGATCAAACCTGCTTCCTCTTAATGAACAGTGAGCTTTGTTGGGGGTTTGGATGAACAGTTCCCGGTGGGGGGTTGGATGAACAAGACCACGTGGTACTAGAGGCCATTGCCGCTGGATGAACAGGACCCCGATCGATCGAGCCAGTTGGGGGTGGATGATTAGGACCCCGTGGAGGGATGGTTGAACGGGACGACCCCATGGAGGGCTGGTTGAACAGTAGCCGGTGGAGGCCTGGATGAATAGTAGCCCGTGGAGGGGTGGTTGAGCATGACCCCGTCGAGAGGGCTGGTTGAACAATATTCGGTGGAGGAGCGCTGGAGGCTGGATGAACAGGAGCTCGTAGATGAACATTCACAGGTGGAGGCTAGAAGGGGTCGACGGTGGATGAACAGTAGCCCATGGAGGCCGGAGGAGGTCGATGGTGGAGATGAACAGTTGCCCGTGGAGTCTTGTTTTGTAGTACGCCACACCCCTCCCGATGAACAGTAGCCCGTTTCGATCGTAGGTGCTCCAACACAAGTATGTTTCCTTTTTTTTCTGGTACGCCACGCCCCTCTCCGATCAACAAGACCCTGTTTCAATCGTACGCGGTGGAACACAAGTCCGTTTCCTCCGTTTTGCGGTACGCTAGACCTTTCCCGATGAATAGGACCCCATTTTGATCTTATGCGGTCCTAGAAGGTGCATTTCTTCCATTCGGTGGCATGCCAGACCTCGTTTCAGTTGTTCCGTCCAAGACGGTTGCCTACCGACGAACACGACATATTCCATTGCCTCCCAATGAACAAAACGCATTTCGTTGCCTCCCCATGAACACGACGCAGTTTCTTCGTTCCGACCCAGCCGGTTGGCTTCCGATGAATAGGACGATGTTGTTGTAGTTCGTGGCCTCTCCATGTACACGAGCCCTGGCCGTACGTATGCACGAGTACGCGTTTGAGACCCCGCCCGTATGTACGTACGTGGTCATATTTACTTTCTTGCACCCTGCTGTACGAACATGTACATGGTTTGGACTGGACTGCCTGAACAGTTACCGATCCTTTGTCGTCCACGGTACATCATGGCAGACAGACTGATCGACCGATATGTACACAGACAATGCTACGTACGCGTCGACTGGGTGGGTCCCAGCTATCAGGGAGGATAAGGACGCACTTCCTTTTGTGCGTAGATATAGCTGGTGGGTCCTAGCTGTCAGGAGGGAGAATCATTTTTTCCTGTAATAAGGACGCATTTCCTTGTGTGCGAAGATGTAGCTGGTGGGTCCCAGCTGTTAGTGGGAGAAAACATTATTTTTAGGGTAAAAAGGATGCAGTTGACATTGTTGACCACACCGTGCAGAGCATACCAAGCCGGTGGACGATGGCGAGGCCCTAGACTGAATGCCCCAGAGATGGGGATGATGTGGCACTAGAGTCACAGACAGAGAGGAGTGTGTAAGTTGACTGCTTCGGCTGCAGGGTGGTCCTACACTCGCCAGAGAACAACAGGACGTGCGGAGGAGTGGAGGGATGCCCTAGACCTCGGTGGGGTGTGTTTTGCTGTGAGGCACGCAAAACAGCCCCGCTGGACGCCGGAGGCTGGAGCAGGCGGTCCCGCCAGCGCTGGGGGAAGAACATGAGAGATTGAAGAAGAATGTCGGCCGTTGGATGTGAATCCAACGCCTAGCTTAGGCTTGGACCTTTGTATTTTTATTTTTTGCGAAAGTGCTTTGGCTTCGACCTACTGGACCACATGTCAGCCAGTCCATTTTTTTTAGTCCATTTGGTAGTTTGGGTGAAACAATGATGTAGCACCTATGCAGCCCTTTTATATATTATGGTAGAATTTAAAGTCATTTTTCATTTTTCACAAAATCCGCGGACTTGCTGGGCTGGGTGAAAATATAATGTTGGGCTGGACGGAGAAATGTTATAGAAACATAAACACATGATTACACATCTATTACTGGATTGGTCAGTAAAATCTTTGCAAGCTTATGTAGGTAATCACCAGGAGTTTACTTGCCAAGTTATATATAAACAATATTATTATTATTTTGTAAGAACTTTTGATTTATGAAATAAAATATCATTTTCATTTGATGAGTTAACAGGACGTGGGGTATTCTTTTAGGATAGACGTGGGACAGATGAGTTGGTTCTAGGGAAAAGTACACGGAGAAAACTCAGATTACCTCGAAAAATAAAGTGGGAAAAATTCAGATATATGATTAATGAAAAAGAAAAATAAAGGAAGTGGGAAGGTCTATAAAATGGTTGGATGAATGACAGGTTTAACGGAACCTTATGTTGTTTGTATTATATATATGTAATAAAATAAGATATAGATATAAATATATATTCTATTATAGAAGGGAAAACATAGGTTCAGTTTTGCATTCTTATAGAAAAATAGAAGTGAGCTGTGTGTGTCATCTCGAAAAAACAAACATAACTTGGGTTGTTTCTGTTATAGACAAGCTAGGCTTGGAGGCCCAAAGGCCGCTTGATACCTGCTAGATCCAAAATAAATTTGAAACATGTCGTGGGATGCGCATGTTAAACAACAAAACCTAGGCCATGGATCTGCTGGGCCCGGGACTGTCAGCCTCTCGACGAACCGACGTCTCCTGATTCCTCTTGTTTTGCTAACCATGTTGGGAATGACAGACGGCGGCGCCGCAGCAAGAGCACCAAGGAGG
>NC_041389.1:512536220-512540477 GCF_002162155.2 Triticum dicoccoides
GAGGGTTGACTTGTTCGGGTGCAAGGTGGGCCGATGGAGTTGCCGCCGCCAGACAATGCGTGGGAGTAGAGGGATGGTCTGGCCCATGCCATAGGCTATGATGGGTCACCAAACCGTGCATTCAGGTCCTTCGTATCGTTGTCTTCTTTCATGTTGGCGTAGCAGGGGTCGATGATGGTCTCGGCGAGGTCAACCACGGAGTCCTTCTCCTGCCCGTTGCTGATGATCTTGTATTTCTTCCAGATGTCGACAAGCCTGTTGCACCAGATGGCCGCATCGCCACGTTCTTCCTTCTCTGCAGTGTAGCAAAGGTGCAATCGGCGCTACCGATGTAACGGGCGAATGCTCCAGAACCTCTGATGACCCTACAGAAGTGGTAGACGAGAACCTTGTCTCGCACGCATACCTGGTGATAGCGATCCGCTGGTCCCTGTCAGGAGATGAATGAATGGGCACAAGGTCTAGTTCTGCGACCTTGTGCTTTCTCGTCCTGTAAGTTATTTACCCAAAACCACCACACTTGGGGCTAGAGTAACAACTTCGTACCACACTGAAGGCACGGCACAAAAACCACCAAAAATGCGCCTAATGTGTAATGAGGAGCACAGACGCTCCAATTTGGACTTGAAAAAAGCAAAACCGTCAGATGGGGCCCGCCTATCGGGATGAGGTGTGCTTGCATGGACAATATGCTCAGTTGGACGAGGGTCCCACTTGTCAGTGACTCAAGTGTTTATTAATTTTTCACCTTTTCTTTTTCATTCTTCCTCGTTTTCTCTCTGGCATTTAGCCGAACAGGTTGTGAGCGCTAGAACATGGACATCATCGGCATAGCCACTAGAGAGGACGTGCGCAACAACGATGCCTGACTAGGCCGTCATGCAGGGGAACCAGTTTGTGTCTGCGGGCCGCATCCTGGACGTGGCAGCCCATCATAGGTGGACATGGACATAGCCAGTGCAGCATCTTGCCTGATCTCGGCATGCCGCTGCTGAACCTGGTGCTTGGCCGCGGAGAGGCGCGTGGGAACCACAGTGCTCATGCGGCATGAACAGCAATGGCGGCCGGCGGCAAGGCATGGCCATGAGGAGGCGCGCGAGAACCACAGTGTGCACGCGTGGCACGAACAGCTATGGCAGCCAGCAGCATGTTTGGGCCACGCCAGTGTGCGTGGAGTGCGTCCGTGCGGTTGAGGTCAGCCATGGCCGACGACCAAGGTTAGTGCAAGACGGGCTACTGCCGAAACTCGCGGGAGTGGTGTTGGGTGCATGTAGGTGAGCGCATGCTCGTGGCGTGGGGGCGTGTATAGGTGTATGTGTGCTTGTGGCGTGGGGAGTGCTTGTGGCAGTTGCTTGGCTGCATGGCCATGGTGGCCATGGAGCTCACAGCCCACACGCGGATAGAGAGCTCAGGCATCCACGCCAAGGGGAGCGGTGTCGGGTTGCGAGGCCTCAGGCCCCCCCTCGTGATGCTCGCTGGTGTGGGCATAGTCGCTCGAGTCTGGCCGTCCGTAAGCTACTCGATATAATGTCACATACAAAAAGAAATGGGAAGAAGATGATCATGTAGTCACAAACAGGCGGTGTCCATGTCTCATTTGCCACCTCAGCTAGTCAAAGCTTTTTGTGTGCTTGGTCTTTGCCATATCATCCCCAACAGGTGGGCCTCATCTTTCAGTTTCGCTGTTTTCACGTCCAAATTGGAGCTTCAGGACTCCCTGTTATGCATTAGGCGCATTTCTGGTGGTTTTTTGTGCCCTGTCTTCAGTGTGGTACTAAGTTGTTACCCTAGCATCAAGTGTGTTGGTTTTGGGTAAATAACTCTCATCCTGTAGGTACTGCTTGAACTCGGTGAGGCAGAGCTTCACCAGTCCGGATCATTGGTGTACATCACATTCCACTTGGTGCAACCATGGAACTGAACAGAGAACTCAAAGGTGAACTCCTTGCTGAAGTCCATATCCAGCAGGTTCACCCCTCGGGTCGCCATTGGAATCTCTTCAAGTGAACGAGTGAGTAGGCGGTTGCAGTAGTTCGTTTTTTAGCTCTTGGGGAACTGGAATTAACAGTAAACTAAGTGTGTACAGGCGACAACAGTTAGTACCCCTCCCTCGCCAACTGCACGCCCAGCGGAACATGCACCCTCAGCGCATTCAAATGCCTCCATTAAGAAACCTATTCCGGCCACACACACGTCGGTTCACGAGCGGGTCTTTATTGGTACTGTAATAACAAGTGTTAGTGGTCACTTTACTTAAATTTAATTAGCTTTAATTAAAATTTATTCTTAAAACAAGCAATGCATTGGCTCGTTCTATCAGTTCCATATGATCAACATGCACAACAATTAGAATTATTATTCTCAGGACACACATGATCAGCACATTTGCCGCACATCCACACAGACAATACTACCAAGATTGAACAATTTGTTATGGTTGCTGTCCTTTGCATCATCATGTCATGTTTCCTAGCTTGCAAGATTCAGAACCAACAAATAAGATTCAAATAATAAGTACAACAAAGATGCCTACACATCTCATTGATTCCCAGCTTGCAAGATTCAGAACCAACCCATTAGAGCCTTTACATAAAGTGAATATCGGGATTAAATCCATCTTGGCTAGACGTGTCATACAACCCAAGAACTTAGTGAATGCTCTTGACCATCACAACATTTGTAGTTGAGTATTCCTATTTGCACAACACGGATAATAAAGAGCATGATTACTATAATAGTGGCACTAGTGGACGTCAACCTACAACTCCACTCGATGATTCAATTCATGCCACTTTTTCTGCAGTTCCCCTGAAATGAAGCAAACATTGCATCATTCAGCTAGCAAGAAGTAGTTGCTCTCCTGAGCTGGTAGGTTCTTCTTCAGTAGTTGCACAAAAATTGAGCAACATTAAGGTTGGTTGTCCTGCTCATGTAAGGTGCAACTATAATTTGCTTATCATTTTGTGCAGTTCCACTAAAATAAAGTGCCATTATGGTGACAGTAACGGCTCATCTTGCAAAGCCTAATAAAATGTTGCACGAGATTACCAGCAGAATTTGATGGAGATTTTGGAAACTCCAATTACCATTTTGTGCAATTCCACCAAAATTGAGAGATGTTGCCCACGTGACATTTTATTTGAACTGCACAAGACACTCATTCTAAAAAAAGTGTTTTGTGCAGTTCACCAAAAGGTCACAATAGCAACAAGGTGAAACGGATATCCCTGTCTGCCCAAAAAAATAGAAAGAAAATAGTTCCTGGTCAACAACAATATATGAAACATACACGAAGTAAAAAGAAGCATCTTGATTATGTTCATGGAAATCACGCAAGGATAGTAGATATTTTAAAACATCGGCAATGCTTCTGGTTACCGGAAGCATTACGATCAACAATTACATTCATCAAATATGGGATTACTTTAGTGGTGGCATTGCTTGTTTACCAGATAAAGTAGATCAAGAACAGCTAAAGAGTTGGTTTAAGGGCATGGGACCGTGGGGACACCAGGACACTCAGCAGCGTAAAGAAGCATCTTACTTATCATACTGGGAAAAAAAGTAGGAGTACCATTTGTAACACAGTTTAATTGCATCATATCACTGGAGGCATTAGATTAACAGTAACACTGGTTAGACATGTCCTTAAGGTAACAGTGTGATCACTTCATTTTACATGCGCCCTTACATTAACAACATCAAAAATTTGGTAGAAGGACATGTGACAATGGACGCATCAGCACAATGTACCTACAAGGAGGCATAAAGTGGTGATGCCGATTTTGGTCGTACTCTGTGACGGCAGCAAATCTAATAATGGAAAACTTTTACTATGTGAGGGCAGCAAATCTAATCCTCGACATACTCTGTTGACTTCTCCACCAGCCTCCACTTTCTATCCTTTTTTCAACCAATAACAGATTTGTTCCTTATCTAGTTTGTACTTCCTTTTCCCTTCATTTCCCTTTTCAACCAAGAGACTAGTTGTGTATCGAGTCACTACTACTTTCCCCCTATTATTTCATCTTTGAATCAAGTCCTAGATTCATGCTATGACTTTCCCCCCTTTCTTCGTTGTTTGAACCAAGTCCACGATTCGCTTGCATGAAGTAGCTCCCGCGCCACCTCGCCCTCCCCGAAACCACTCCCAACCGTCGGTCCACCGGTGCCCCGGCCATCCCTCTTCCCACCCCCACCCCCACGTCGAGCTTTTTCTCCGGCAATCCCCATGCAACCGTCCCCCCTACCGCCCCC
>NC_041389.1:512540756-512594243 GCF_002162155.2 Triticum dicoccoides
AAAATCAACTGACCCAAAAGTCGATTCAGTCGACTAAGGTGTAGCTAAATCGAAAAGATGCACATGCAGACACGTGGGGAGCTGGGGAAGTAGAGCAAGGCCGTTTTCGAAGAACTTATACCTGAGGGTCGTCGGGATGTCGGCGGCGGCAGGCCGGATTTGTGCACAATACGGAAGGGACAAAGAAGTGTCGGGAGACCTCCTATGCCGGCGTTGTGTCGGAGAGAACGGCATGGGCAGACATCGAGACCCTCCGGCAGTTGTGGGTTTCCTCCCTCCCCGCTGATGACCGTGTGAACGATGCACTAGTCCGCTACACACACGGGCCGAAAGGATTCTGCTGGATCTATGACCAGTGGTGACAAGAGAGAAAACGTTGCTACCGATGTCTTGTTTAGATCTGGAGAGGATGAGAGAATGAAGAGAGCAACCCTAGTAAAGCAAGCGCTCAGGCCCCTGCCTATATATATATAGTGAAGTGATTATCTTTTTCTCTCCACAACAAGCGTTTCAGTTTGTGTACGTGGCATTAAAGAAAAGAAACTCTCTATTTAATGCGACTAACTGTACGACTCCTACTTACCTAGTACAGTAGTGGTATTTATATAGAACAAACAAGCTCGAACTATTATGGCTTTGAGATATCGATAGTACAGTTTGACCACATTGCATCAATGGACTCAGTACTCCTACTTTGAAGTAACCTATACGTATATGCACGGTTTACATTCCAAATCGCTAGCTAGAACTTGAACTATATTTGTTGACATGTACCACATTTTTCTTTTTGTTTTCTTCTCCATGGCGCAATTCATTGATATAAAATTATACTATGAGTAGTTAAAAGTTGAGGGCGGGGCTTCTCCCGGGCAGTACGCATGGCAGTTTTCACGTTGGCGGTTTGACAGAGAGGCGAGGAGGGTGAGGGAGTAGCGGATTCAATTTACTGCTGGAAAGGTAGGGTTGTGCGATTTGAAGGTGTGTTACTGCTGGAAAGACAGGGTCTGTGATATGACTACTCACTATCTCTACTTCTCTACTCTTATTAAAAAACAGAGTTGGTGATGATGGTGTGCGTGCCATTCTACAATATAGGCCATCCGATTTATACCTGACGGATAGGAAGGAACCAATGGAAATTTTGCAAAAATATACCCACACCCCTCTCCACGTTTGCAAATAAGTCCTTCCCTCGTTCATCCTTTTCTCCCACCAGATAAACTACTCATACAAATACATCTTGATGTTCTGTGTGATGCATGGGCATCTTGCTAGTAGTCATGAATTACTGGCGCTACGATCGGGGTGATGCCCCCATCCGTTCCCCACTCTAATCTGGTGCATGACACGTCGACCCAGATGCTGGCTCTCCCACATGTCGGTGAAGTACGTAAGAAGGAGCAAAGAATCATGCGGTATATAAAGTGTATATATACTAGTACTACTACTCACGTTGGAGGAGTGCGAACCACGGCAGTCTAGTGAACCAGCAGGCAATAGGCCATAGAAAACAATGTGGTGATATGGCCATAAAAAAGTGCTACAGTCCAGTCTGTAGCATGTACCGTACTACTCCCATTCTATCAACACGAGTCCCATCTGACAACAGCGTCTGTCCTACAGCAAGCTCTTCTCCCTCGTTTCTCTCTTCTAATTCTAACTCAGCTGACGCACGGCGGGCGGGGTGGGGATTTGCTGATGGTCGGTTTGCTCAACTACGGCCCCAACTCACAGTGAAAATGTTATGACTGGAGAATGGAGTGTACGCTCCGTTCGCAAGGCGCGGGAGTTCGCAGCCAACCGTTCGGGTCTCGGCAAGAGCGCTTGGTGCTCACGGATTTTTCTTCTATAAAAAATGACAACAGGCTAGTCTAGCACGGGATAGTCTCGTTTTCTTTTAGAAAAATGTTACGACTGTAATAGAAGTCCCATACACTAATAAAACATTAAGGCCACGAGGCGATGCAATGCTGGTTACAGGAGGCAAGAAGAAAGACGCATCCATCAATGACGTCCACCTCCTCGACACAGGGCGCAGGCCCACCAAACGGCGGCTAAGTAGCAGTGACTTTCGTGGCCAGGTAGACGTGCTTCTGAACGATGGCGCCCAAAGATTCCAACCGCTGGAAGAAGGCCAATGTCTTTCCGTCTTCGCTAGCCTTGTAGTGGCATATGTAGACGCTTTCCTCGTAGACGTGGATGTGCAGGTCGACGGTTTCTTGCATGGTGAGGCGCTGCACGTCGAGCGCGGCCTTTAGGTGCACATGCTTCGTCGCGACCGCCGGCACCTGCAGGGCCACCAAGGCTTGAAAGAGTTCATCACCATGGAGGCCGATGAGGGTGGCAGACAATGAGGAGCCTGGGCACGCGGGCTAGAGCAGTACGGCAAGGTCGTTCGCGTGCTTCTTGACGACGGTGAACTTGCGGATGGAGCAGACCATCATGTCGTCCATGCAAGAGGCGAAGCCGGTGCTTGCAAGGGCTATGACGTTGGCGGTCGCCAGCACCGTCTGGAAATGCTGCATGGTGCGGGGTAGCAGGTCGGCTTCTTCAATGATCTGGCACAGCCGACTGACACTCGCGTCCATCGCCTCCATAGGTGCTTGTTGCTTTTGGTCACTTGGTCTTGGATTGGAGTGAGCAATGTTGTGCGGGGACTAGGAGTAGATGGATTGGAGTGGTGGGGCGCCTTTATATGAGAGTCCAAACTCTATTGCATTCACATCGTGCTCGCTTTATTTTGTTTCTCCAATTAATTCCCTCTGCATGCTAATTGAGGATGCATCATTCACCATTCAACGTCTCGGGAACCGCTACCCTCTCCCTCCTTGGCATTCAATTAGTATCGTTGTAAATGTGGGTCAAGAAGAGACTAGTCATTTACTACATTATGCACCGCGACCATGTGGGGGTGTGACGCGAATGGCACAGGCATGCTATACTTGCTCCACTTTCTCGTTTTGAACTCGTGACTTGTAGTAATGCTCACTTTTGAATATATAAGTTTGGTTGTCAGTCGTAGTATACTCAGAATTGTGCACCACGACCAAGGCGGAGAGGAAAATGAGAGAACTGTGTATTTATTTACGGTGTAGATTCACTCATTTTGCTCCATCTGTACTCATTTAGGGTGTACTCTTGGTCACTTGTTGAAATACTCCCTTCATTTGTATTTACTCTGCATATTAGAGTTAACTGAAGTCAAATTTTCATAAAGTTTGACCAAGCTTATAAAAAACAATATAAACATTTATCATAACAAATAGAGTATATATGATGTGAAAGTACATTCAATAATAAATATAATTATACCGGTTTGTTATTGCTATATTTTTTTATAAATTTGATCAAAGTTTATAAAGCTTGACTTTTACCAAATCTAATACGCGGACTAAATAAAAACGGAGGGAGTAGTCCCTCCTTTCCGGATTACAGGGCTACTATTAAGAGCAAGTACAATTGCGGGATTATGGCCTGCTTACATGGCAATTTTGTCTCATGCAAGAGCCTGGCTATATGCATCTTCCAAGGCTCCTCACCACGCCCCACCCCTACACAAAGACTACCACGCGAGCGCTCACAACTACCATGTTCGGTCTGCGCTTGGCTCTTCGCCTCTTTGAGAAGATGAACAATGATTTTACTACTTCCACAATATCGAATCAACTGCTCCATGTCCGTCCACCGCGTGCGGGGGGGGGATAGCTTGTTGTAGTAAACAAAAGTTTGTCCTCGTCTGCGAGCCACCGCGCGCATGGGGCGAGGGAGAGGACGTGTAGTAGTAAAATCAAGCCTCTCCTCGTTATATGAGTTGACACGACACATCATAGCACTCGCCCCACATGCTTGCCTCTAAACTTGGCTAAAAGACTAGCAGTGTACAATATATTTGCTGCAACCTCTAACATTTACCCCACCAAAAATTAAAGTATATATTCCTGTCTTGACCAGATGAGCGTGCAAACTACAGTCACCAGGATGACAGGTAGGGCTAGAAGATTATTTTAATCAAAAAAATGCTTCAAGACGGCCTCCTGGCATGGAGCCGACTCCAACGATTTTTAGCTTAGAGGCAGGGTACACGCTATCCTAGACTACGTCATTATACTACCTCCCCTACACATGAAAATCCCACACGAGCGTCCGGGTCACGCTTAGCTCTTCGCCTCTTCAGGAAATCAAACAATGATGGTACTATTGCAGTGGAGTACTACTAGTATGCTTCTGGCCATCTGACACCGAATGAACTGCTGCAAGCCCAACGCGTGCGGGAGGGAGAGCGTGTAGCAAAAGCTTCTCCTAGTCCTGTGAGCCACCATGCTCATGGGCGAGGAAGAGGGTTTTGTAATCAAACTTATCCTTTATACTATATGAGTTGACACGACACATCAAAGCAGTGCACTCGATATATTTCAATAATTTGTGTTTACCGATGCATTAATTACAAGGGTCTTTTACATCTGTGTCCCTAACTCGAACCCACTACTCAGATTTGCCCCTAACTTCAAAGCCTGCTCAAATTTGCCCCTCCGCCGTCAAGTCTCCTTATAGAAATGCCCCTCTGTGCCGTTTCCATCAGGTCAAAGGCCTTTGACCATTTTTTGGGCGTTTGTTGGACATTTTGCCCCTGGAAAAAAATAAGACAGAAATTTAAAAAGAAGAGAGAGAGCGCATGCTAGATTTTGGCTCAGAAAAGCCCAGCCAGCCCAGCCCACTGGCTGGTCACCTTCTTCGTCTTCAGAGGCTAAGGGCGTGTCCGCCCGCCCGTTCACCCGAGCGCCGCCGTTAACGTGGCCAACGACCGCCGTGTCTGCAAGGCCCGCCGTAGAATAGAGCATCACCACACCGTAGATCTGGACCTCGGGTGCCTTGCAACTACGCAACCGACGATATCACCGCCACCTCTGCCCACCGGCTGCCGTCTTTGATTTTCTGTCGTACGAGGTCCCTCGGTGCTCCCTTATCGTACAGGAGATCCATATGGTGTTGCGGAACTGCCGGACATGTCGCCGACGAGCTCTTCTTCGTCCAGCCGCCTCCCCACGACACCTTGCTCCGACAGCTGTAGGCGAGGTCCATGTGCTCATGCTCGGCCGTCCCCAGACCCTTTAAAGACTCTGGCATGCTCGTAATGAGACGCCGATGCCGACCCCTCTCCCCCTGCTTTCTAAGCCCCTGCCACCTAGGTTTGACCGCCACTGCCGCCGGCCTCGGCCCTGCCCGACACTCTGGCTGTCCCCGCTCGCCCTACCACTTCTATTCAACATGGAGCAAGCCCAGGAGCGCAAAGGACCATTCCACCAGTCATTTGGTCTCTGGAACTGAGCTCCCCTGCCCTCCGCCGTGGCGTGTGCTTGCCGGCGGCTTAACGCCGGTGGTTCGATTAGTACTAATGGGCTTCCTATGACATGTGGGGCCCCTTAGCTATATTAGCACTAATACTAGCGTGTGTTAAATATTATACAGAGACTAATCGGCAGGCCCTACCAATTAACAAAACTGCTAAACTAAGTAAAAAATTAACTAGACACTTACATGTGGGGTCCCACGTGTAAGTGAGAGAGAGGGTAGAAAGAGTGAGGGGTGAGAGAAAGTGTTTTTCCTTTTTATTTTTTCTCACTCGGTCCCACTTGTAAGTGACACATGGAGGCAGGGGAAAATTGTCCAAAAAACGCCAGTTAGACGGTCAAACCCCTTTGACCGGACGGAAACGGAACAGAAGGGCATTTCTATAAGTGCACATAACGGCGGAGGGGCATTTTTGAGCAGGCTTTCGAATTAGGGGTATATCTGATTAGGTGGTTCGAGTTAGGGACAGAAATGCAAATGGCCCTAATTACAATGCATGCATGCATGTCGTGACTTTCCTTTTTATAATGTACTTGCATGTGTTGATTTAATGCACCTTGAAGTAGTATGCATATGTGATGTAATGCCCCGGCCCTAAAGCGAGAGATGGTTGTGTACGAGGAGGGCGAGATCATGCCAACGGAATAGGACCTGATGATGGAGCTCTCTATGGTCTCTATGGAACTCACCTTGCTCCATTGCCCCTTGTGCCTCCGCCCCTCGAAGTCTCTAGTGTATGAGGTTCAAATACACCTTGTCCGTTCGGCTAATCGAGCAAGGTGCGGGTTTCTTGATTCATGTGCTGTTTGATTTATTTGTGCAGTGCAACGGATGGTGCCTCGCCTGTGGGGACTACCGCAGCGAGCGCCCCGAGAACCAGCGGCAATGCCAGAAGTGCGAGCGTGGCGGTGGCTTCGACATGCGGAACATGGCGATGGAAGGCTTCCTCTCCTCGGTGAGGGAGGAGTGCCCGCACGAAGGCTGTGGGCTCTAGTCATGTTCCACAAGCTCGCCGATCACCAGAGTGTGTGTCCGTTCGCACCCTGCAAATGCCCCGTGCCTGTTTGCGGCTACGAAGGCCCACCGCCGGTGCTCTCCCACCACATCTGCACCGTGATCCCATGCCCGTGCACAGGATCCAGTACGGCGAGGCACTCCAGCTGCAAGTGCTAGTGTCGGAGCCACGGCTCTTGCTGTTCGCGGAGGAGGACCGCTGCGCATTTTTCTTAGTCGGCGGCGTGCTCGACATCGGTGCGCCTATCGCCATGTCGGTCGTCTGCATCATAGTGGGGGCGTCCCCACTGCCGCACTACACGGCCAAGCTATGGGCCAACGGCCCGTCGGGGGAGCCCAAAGGCAGGACCGACGCCGTCAAGGTGGAAATCGAGGTGACAAGCATCAAGGATCCCAGCGATGTCGATGTGCAGGAGCTGACCTTCTTCACTGTTCCGGTCAAGCTGCTGGTCGGGACTGGGTTGTCG
The DNA here is from genome assembly GCF_002162155.2 of Triticum dicoccoides. Lineage (NCBI taxonomy): Eukaryota > Viridiplantae > Streptophyta > Magnoliopsida > Poales > Poaceae > Triticum > Triticum dicoccoides. Next base: position 512,547,587 of record NC_041389.1, read on the forward strand.
AGGATGGTGTCCCTCCACATTCAGATTGACAAGCTCACCTCCTAAATGATTCTACAGTGCCTTTTGCTTATCTTAGTAATATGCAAATATAGGGGTTATCTCGGCCTACTTTAGCTTAAGAGAAGGTGTGTTTTGGCGGCGACGCAGCAATTACTTCGACATCAGATCGGTAGTTAAATTAACTTCCAATGGTTGAATGGATATTTTGTGTGTCCGTTGGATATAAAGATCCTTTGGGTAAGAAGTATAAGCAGCTTACATGCTTGTTTTTTAAGGAAGTGTTGCATCCTTGTGCGAGTTAACACCACACATCAAAGTAGTAGTACTACTAGTAGTACTCACCCAACTACGCACCAGGCAGACAAAGCTTCATGTCGTGTTGGTGTCATGTGCGGCCTGCACATTAACCAAAACCTCGCGCCTCCAGCTTAGCCTCCGCATTTTAAACTTCTCAGTCTCAAGGCCAAGGATCAACGGGAACTATGATAGAGCCAATCGGATGGTTGAGAACACTACAATTTAGCTACATATGCGTGTGTGAGAGAGGACTAGTGCGTGCGTGCACCTCTTCTCTTCGTAGTAAAATCAGAGTACAAGTGTATGTGGGTGGCATCGACCTAGGGAGCAAGAGATTGTGTGTGTGAGAAGTCCCGAGAGACTAGGTGTGTGCGTGGGAAAGAGGTTGAGAAATGATATGTGTCGATGTAATGCGTGTGAAAAAAAGACGAGTTTATAGCTCGCCACAACGCTATTCCTGTCGAACGCCCCAATAACCATAAGATGTGTATCTGATGGTGCCAGTTATTGCACCTACACAACAGTAGAAAAATAAGTATCATGGCATATTACAAAACAGCTACACCATGACCGAGAACAAGTGCCCACGCTATGCTATTCGGGAATAGTGCCGCACTTCGAAACTAGAACCGTCAATAAATTTTGAGCTTGCGTCTCATCACATTCCAAATTACTACTCCTGTTCACACTGATATAGTATTTAATAGCAAACTTGTTCACACCGATCACAACCTAAACCGTTTCCCACTTAGAAGCGTATTAGTGCTTGGTTATAAATACTGTAATATGCTAAGATGACTGCACATTCCATCCTCAACTCCTCATCCACTAAAGCAAACAAGTCATTCATCATCGTTCTCTTGCGTCTGCCATGGCCATATTGAGTTCTCGGTCGAGAGATTAGCACCAGGGAGAGGTAAGCATGGAAGCAGAAGCACGAGAAATGTCCCGCTTAGGAGCAAAAGCAGCCGACATGTCCCGGTGTGTCGCCGAAGAAGAACAGAGGTCCCACCGCGCCATCGATGCAGCATACCGGTCTGGCCATGCTGCAGAAGCAGCAGAGATGTCCTCCGCACCGTGGCGGCCTAGGAAAATCTCTCGCGGGTAGGCGAGGAATATTATAGGCGCATGCATGCGATCGTCCATAGCTAGATGGATCAGATCTCCTCCTGGATGAAGCTGCAGGACGAGTTGAATGCCTCGTTTGAACAACTCCGGGCCGAGGGCAACCTGCTGAGGGCGAAGATCACCGAAAGGGCAAAGTAGGGAGAGGAGACCGCTGCCTTGTTGAAGAGGATGGGCGTCATCGTCAAGAAACTTTTGGACGACAATGCCATGCTCCACATCGAGCGCGAAAGGGTGGTGGATGAATCTGCGGTTGCTGCCGAGCAGCAGCGTATTAAGTCCATGAAACTGATGAAAGAGATCATCTCCGCTCACTGCGAGAACTAGTCTCCGCGACCTGCAGCGCATCAAGAAAGTAGAGACCAGCGAGCCAAATTGTTGTATGCGTCTTCCTTCTTCTTTTGCCCATGTGTATTTCGGGCATAGCCGCATGTGGCTTTTTTAATTATCTTCCTAGATATGTAAGACAATTATTATCCACTATCATCGTCCTCATATTCATCATGCTTGCTATAAGTCGCAGTCGATGCTATATAGGTCCGTCGGATCTTACATCAAGATCCGTGCAAAGCGTTTTGTTCAGATTTTCACTTTTTTCTCTTAAATCTCAGTCTAGTGAGACATAGCCGTGAAACAGGGGCTCGGCCGCCATTAATGGAGTCGTTGGAAGGGAGGTGTGTGGACGATAGAGGTTAAACGGCTCTCCTCCCGATGAGCATGCGCAGGGGTCTGATCACACGCCTCCCGTACTCAAATAGCTACCCTACACGGCACCTCCTAGCCAATAAAAAAAGAGACTCATGGCGGCACGTGATTGGTAAGTAGAAGGCCCAGGGTTTCAATAATACTTGTGTTTTCGATTGTAACATGACATCACTTGTTCTAAAATAACTTTGTTGATTGTTTATGTGTGCGCCTTCGCAAATCTAACAGCAAAATTACCACAACATGTTGGTGCCATGTCATGATACCAAGCCAAGTTACATGCTTTTCAGGCGTGTTTTGGATTTACAGGAATTAAAAAACCAAGTTTCTCAATGTTTCTGGCCGAGCCATGATGCCCGGATGTCTAAATTTCATTCCTATTTCTTGCATGGGACCTACAAATTTAGCCGAGGACACACATGTGATTTTTCAACCAACTTTGGTGCACTGGAGCATGTGCTTGTAGTCCAAACTTTAATTATGCACATTAAATGGCCAGAAACTCAATTAATTTATAAAAGAGGCCAAATGAACCCGGAATAATTACAAAATTTAACATGGCACTCATATAGTTCTATGTTGCATCTGTAAAGAAAATCAAGGGGGACAGCGTATACCGTTTCGCACACAAAGGTGGCACATTCCCTCTCAGAACCACAAGCCTTCTTAAGAGAAGCTCCAGTTTGCAAGAAGCTTATACCAAAACTCGTTCTAATTCGGCCAAAAAATTTACCACAACATGAGAGTACCATGACTTGACACCGTGCCAAGTTTCATGATTTTCGGGCGTGTGTTGGATTTACAAGAATTTTAAAACCAAGTTTCTCAATGTTCTCGGCCGAGCCACGACGCCCAGATGTTTGAATTTAATTCCCATTTCTTGCATGGGACCTATAAATTCACCCAGGGAGACACATGTTATTTTCCAACCAACATTGGTGCACTGGAGCATGTGCTTGTAGTTCAAAATTAAATTATGCACACTAAATGCCCAGAAACTCAATTAATGTATAAAAAAGGACAAAAGAACCCGGACTAATCCCAAAATTTAACACGACAGCCATATAGTTCTATGTTGCCTCTATAAAGAAATTCAAGGGGGGGCTAGCGTATAACGTTTCGCACACAAAGGTGACACATTCCCTCTCAGAACCACGAGCCTTCTTGAGAAAAGCTCTGGTTTGCAAGAAGATTATACCAAAACTTGTTCCAATTCGGCCAGGTTCTTTTCCACAACATGTTAGTGGCATGTCATGACACCATGCAAGTTTCATGATTTCCAGGCCAGTTTTCGATTTATAGGAATTAAAAAACCAAGTTTCTCAACATTTTCGGTCGGGCTAGGACGCCCAGATGTTTGAATTTCCTTCTCATTTCTTGCATGGGACCTAGAAATTTACCCGGGGACACACATGTGATTTTTCAACCAACTTTGGTGCACTAGAGCATGTGCTTGTAGTTCAAATTTGAATTATGCACATTAAATGTCGAGAAACTCAATTAATGTATAAAAAAGGCCAAATGAACCCGGAATAATTCCAAAATTTAACACGACGCTCATATAGTTCTGTGTTGCCTCTGTAAAGAAAATCAAGGGGGGCAGCGTCTATCGTTTCACACACAAAGGTGGCACGTTCCCTCTCAGAACAACGAGCCTTCTTGAGAGAAGCTCCGGTTTGCAAGAAGCTTATCCAAAACTTGTTCCCATTCGGCCAAGTTTTTTACCACAACATGATTTGTACCATGACATGACACCATGCCAAGTTTCATGATTTTCATGCGTGTTTTGGATTTACAAGAATTTTATAACCAAATTTCACAATGTTCTCGGCCGAGCCACAACGCCCAGATGTTTGATTTTCATTCACATTTCTTGCATGGGACCTAGAAATTGACCCGAGGACACACATGTGATTTTTCAACCAACTTTGGTGCACTGATGCATGTGCTTGTAGTTCAAATTTGAATTATGCACGTTAAATGTCCAAAAACTCAATTAAAGTATAAAAAAGGCCGAACGAACCCTGAATAATTACAAAATTTAACACGACACTCATATATTTCTATGTTGCCTCTATAAAGAAAATCAAAGGAGGGGCAGCGTATATCGTTTCGCACATAAAGGTGGCACGTTCCCTCTCAGAACCACAAGCCTTCTTGAGAGAAGCTCTGGTTTGCAAGAAGCTTATACCAAAATTGGTCCTATTCGGCCAAAAATTTACCACAGCATGATAGTACCATGACATGACACCATGCCAAGTTTCATGATTTTCAGGTGTGTTTTGTACTTACAAGAATTTTATAACCAAGTTTCTGAATGTTCTCGGCTGAGCCACGACACCCAGATGTTTGATTTTCATTCCCATTTCTTGCATGGGACCTAGAAATTCTCCCGAGGACACACATGTTATTTTTCAACCAACTTTGGTGCACTGGAGCATGTGCTTGTAGTTCAAAATTTAATTATGCACATTAAATGATGAGAAACTCAACTAATGTATAAACAAGGCCAAATGAACCCGAACTAATCCCAAAATTTAAGATGATAGCCATATAGTTCTATGTTGCCTCTATAAAGAAAATCAAGGGGGGCAGCGTATATCGTTTTGCACACATAGGTGACACGTTCCCTCTCAGAACCACAAGCCTTCTTGAGGGAAGCTCCGGTTTGCAAGAAGCTTATACCAAAACTTGTTCCAATTCAGCCAAGTTTTTTACCACAACATGTTTGTGCCATGACATGACACCATGCCAAGTTTCATGATTTCTAGGCGAGTTTTGGATTTACAGGAATTTGAAAACCAAGTTACCCATTGTTCTCGACCGATTCACGGTGCCTAGATGTTTGAATTTCATTCCCATTTCTTGCATTGGACCTAGAATTCACCCAAGGACACGCATGTGATTTTTCAACCAACTTTGGTGCACCGGAGCATGTGCTTGCAGTTCAAATTTCAAATATGCACATCAAATGTCCAGAGACTCAATCAATGTATAAAAAGGCCAAACGAACCCGGAATATTTCCAAAATTTAACAAAATGTAAACTCTGGTTCACCGTAGCATTTTTAATAATATAAAAAGGGACACGACTATTTCTTGTGGTGGGAATTGATTTGTTTTTTGTTGTTGTTGAGGGAAGTGCGAATTGATTTGGTACTCTACAGGGTAATCTCGTTCTCCCGATTTTTTTACATTTTTCTTGTAGTTTTTTCAATGGAATTTATAGCAATATAGTAAAAGGGACATGACTCTCTTGTGTCTTGTATAAATTTTTTTTGTACATGTTAAGTTTGTTCTGCCGAACATGCGTTTCGCGCCTTGTTATCCCGAAATTTCAAGCTCGACTATCTTTTGTCTCTTCTGCTGTGAAACTCCCGCCTCTTCAACCCGCGTCATGCCTTGTTATCCCGAAATTTCGATGCATGCGAAAACTCCCTCCTCATCCGAAATCGGTCCCGCAGCCCAGACAGGCGAAATCCCCCTTTTACCCCTCAGCCGGAATTCCCGCCTCGACGTCATGTGGTCAAAACTGGTGGGGGTATGTTTCTAACGTACCCTACATTTCGTACCAGCGCGTCCCTAAGCCATGGCTCCCCCTACCTTCCCCTTCGTCCCCCCCCCATTCGTACACCAAGGGTGCTAAATCAAGCGAAACCCCACGCTCCTCTATCGACCTCCCAACCACCACCCAGCCGGAGACACTTCCTAGATGACGTCGTCTACCGCAACAGCTCGTCATCCCTCATCCACCGCACCGGATGAGGATCCATTGTTGATCTCATCGTCGCACCAGATCAGCCGCCTCGTCCTCCACCTCCAAGGAGAAACCCCGATGTTCGCCTCGTCTATCGCGCCACCTCCATACCCACAGCATCATCTTGACCTGCCCGACCGAAACCCCAGCACCCTCACCAATTCCTCCGATGAAGTTGAGGCCTACTCAGTGCCACCAAGGAGGTTCTGCACTCACCACTGCTGAAAGTGCAACTACCCCTGGGTGGTTTTGGTAATTCCTAACAACATATAGCTCATTGAGCTAATGCTATCTCAAGATAAATATTTCAGGAAAGCTCAATGATTGACATGGCATGGATGAGAAAAGTGGACCCCTCAAAATACTAAGGACAAAAGGATTGGCTCAAGCTCAAAGCACAAGACTCTACATTTTCTATTTTAGTGATCCAAGATCACATTGAGTCTATAGGAAAAGCCAATACTATCAAGGAGGGATGAGCTGTTGCTTAATGAGGTTCTTGCTCAAAATGTTTGGTGATATGCTCCAAAGCCATCAACTACTTTCTCACATCCACATATGACATAAACCAAAAGTCAAACTCGGCCACACTGATTCTTTCTATCCAGCGCCACCGAGTTCAGATGTCATAGCCACTGCCACAAACTCTAGTCTAATCTGTCTCATCGATAGGGATCTCGGTCTCACCGAGATGGGATTGTAATCTCTCCGTTTCCCTTCGAAATGTTTCGGTCTAACCGAGATGAGTGATCGGTCCCACCGAGATGGCAATGCAAACTCTCTGTTTCCCTTTCGTAACGTTTCGGTCTCACCGAGCTGAGCGAATCGGTCCCACCGAGTTTGCCTGACCAACTCTCTGGTTAGCTTATTACCAAAATTGGTCCCACCGAGTTTGTGTAATCAGTCTCACCGAGATTACATTATGCCCTAACCCTAATGATATCAGTCGCACCGAGTTGACATGTCGGTCCCACCGAAAACCCTAACGGTCACATTATTTGCTAAATCGGTCCAACCGAGTTTCACAATTCGGTCCCACCGAGATTGGTAAATTGTGTGTAACGGTTAGATTTTGTGTGGAGGCTATATATACCCCTCCACCGCCTCTTCATTCGTGGAGAGAGCCATCAGAACATGCCTACACTTCCAACTTACATTTTCTGAGAGAGAACCGCCTACACTTGTGTTGAGGTCAAGATATTCCAATCCTACCATATGAATCTTGATCACTAGCCTTCCCTGTTGGGGATATAACTACTGAGTATAAACCGCCCAGGAGGGGCCGGTTCACACTCAACTATATTGAAGCCCATGAAGACCCAAAAGATGGCGCTTTACTATGAAGCTTAGAGGCCCGGAGCCCAAAGGCGGATTAGGGACCATAGTGGTAAACCGCCATAGTCATGTACCTTGTATTGTAAGATAGAAAAGGAGATACCGAGCCAGATGCTTGTATGAGCCGGCCTCAGAACTCTGTAAAACTGGCCGGGCGTCAACCCGTGTATATAAGGGGACGACCCGGCGGCGGTTCAGGGACAAGAAACAACAACTCGAGAGCCAAGCATAGCTTCTTTAGCTCCCTGGTTATCGAGACCCCAATAATCCCATCACAACTAGACGTAGGCCTTTACCTTCATCGAAGGGGCCGAACTAGTATAAAAACCTTCATGTCCTTTGTCTGGTTTAACCCCTTAAGCTAACCCGTTGCGATGGCTCCACGACTAAGTCCTTTCATGAGGACATCTGACGTGATATTTCCACGACAGTTGGCGCCCACCGTAGGGATATCACACGATGGTTTCGAGTTCTTGAAGGGCAGCTTTGAAGGACTTAAGGGATACGCAGTGGGCCGGATGACCAAGAGTCATCGTGGCAAGCTCTACATCGACGATGCAGGGTGGGGCCCCGAGGCCGGCTCAATTGAGTACGGGTACCGGGTGCCCTTTGGCAGAATCCATGTTTTCATCGGCAAGATCGGCGAACCGGGCCCTGAGCCGGACATCTGCACCGACCTCGTCGAGACGGCTCAGCATGCAAGACCAGCTCGGATTCAGCCTGCCATGAAGCGTGTGTTCGTAGGATGTATCCACGGGATCGGATCTGAACCGGTGTCCGAAGGTGAGACAGTCGCTTATTCCGACGGTGAATCATCCGCCGGCGAAAACGAGTCCCTGTACCAAGTTAATGACGATGTGTTCGAAGGGTATTCCGATGGCACCAGTATTCCGGAATTTCTTGAACCGCCAAACCGAGTCGGAATCTTCATGGCCGGAACACAGCCAAATTTGCAAAATTCTACTGCAGCGACATCCGGACTGGTAGCAGGGGCACGAGGCTCCGCGCGCCGGCCGGCTCAAGTTTTGTCTGGATTGATGGACGCCTGGGCGACATTATTGGCCACAATAGTTACCTCAGAGAATCAAGATCGGCATAACACGGAGGTCACTAAGTTGCAGGATCAGATAACTCAGGCCAAAGATGATTTGGCGGCTAAGGAGATCAGGATGGCTGAGGAATGGGCCGCTTTAGATGCCCAGGCACAGAGGATTCAAACGGAGAATTATCGACTTTTGATGGACCAGAACGCCTCGAATCAAGTATTCAGGAGGAGACATCGATCTCGCTTGCCGGCGGATTATAATGCGATGAATCTCTTTGATACGCCAGGGGCAGGGACCAGCAATCCGGCAACAGTAAACCAGACTACCGCGCCAAGGACCGGAGCGCCGGATCAACCTCAGGTGATGGGTCCACCTTGACAGACAGACAACCCTCCGCGGTATATTGCACCCCCGCCGGGTCACTTCTCTACCCCTTTGGATAATATGATAGCAGCAACATCCCTGCTGGCAGCTATTCCAATAGAAGGTGAATCGCCAGCGACGGTTGAGACACGGCGGGCCAGGGATCTTCTTCAAACTACTATGACGCAGCAGCAGGCTTAGTCGTATAGTCAAGACAGGATTCACATGATCCCACGTCCGATCAAAAGCTATAGCAGGCGTATAGATGAACCAGAGGTGTCCAGCAGTGTGCGGAGCTGTATTGTCCCTCAAGGACCCAATCCGACGAATGGTGAGGTGAACGCTCAGGATGTGGTGGATAATGGCAGAGCATGAAGGGAGGCCGGTTTAGCAGTGCAGTATATGGGTCTTTATCAACCTGCTCTGGTTCAGCCAGCAGCGTCAGTAGACCGAGGCACTGGGCTTGCCTTCAGTTCCTGGGGAGTACTGTGTCTCATTCCGGCTCTCCGTAATGTGCGGTTGCCTAAAGATTTCAAGGGTCCACGCAAGGTGCCAAATTACACCGCTGATCAGCCGCCCGATGCATGGGTGGAGAGTTATGAGATGGCAATGGAGATGCTGGATGTGGATGAAGCGGCTTGTGCAAAGTACTTCACAATGATGTTGGAAGGAACAGCCCGTACATGGTTGAAGTACCTGCCATCTAATTCCATCGAGTCATGGGACCAATTGAAGGCCCGGTTTATAGAAAATTTCAAGGATACATGCAAGCAGCCTATGTCCATTGCGGATCTGGATGCCTGTGTTCAAGGGGAGAACAAGTCAACAATTCATTGGGTGCGCCGGGTTTCAGAAGTTTTGCATTCATCGGACCGGATTAATGCTGGCCAAGCAATCATAACACTGGAACGTAATTGCCGGTTCAAGTCGCTGAAGATGAAGTTGGGACGGCTCAAGCGCCACTGCAATGATATGGGGACCCTTATGGCAACCTTGGTCAAGTATGCCAATTCTGATAATACCAAGGATCCCGATTCTGATGAGGAGAACCCGGAGAAGGGAAAGAAGAACGGCGATGCAAAGGGACAGCAGCACAACCAAGGGGGCCATGGGAATAATGGTAAGCGCAAAGCAGATAATTCAGATTTTGTGGCTAACACCAATATTCAACGGCGTAAGGGCAAACCGCCCCAGCGCGGCGGCGGTATGAATCTGGAGCATTTGTTAAATCAGCCCTGCCCAAAGCACGGAACCAAGGAGGTTCTAGCAACACATCTTTGGAAAGATTGTCATATTATGAAGGAGTTCAAAAACTCCGATCTCTTTCGGTATGATCAGGGTCCATCGGGCGGTTCAGGTCCAGGTTTTCATGGTGGTGGCGGTTCAAACTCTGGATTTCAGAACAATTAGGGTAACCAGAACAACCAAGGTGGTAATAACCAACATAATAATCAGGGAAATCAGCAGCAGTCGGGTTATCAGAGTCATCCGAAGCAGTTGAATGGTGGGCAGTATCATGTGTTCACTACTAGTTTGTGCAAGCGCGATCAGAAGCTTCACAAGAGGGCAGTCAATGTTGTTGAACCGGCAGTACCACGTTATCTGCGGTGGTCCGAGCAACCCATTGTGTCGAGAAGAGAGGATCATCTGCCCCGGGTTGACAATCCGGGTCACCTGGCCTTAGTGGTGGAACCTCAGTTTGGAGGTTATAAGTTCACCAAGGTGCTCATGGATGGAGGGAGCAGTATCAACATTCTGTATTATGAGACCTTCCATCGCATGGGGTTGACAGACAAGAGTCTTAAACCGTCAAACACTATTTTTCATGGTGTAGTACCAGGTAAATCGGCATATCCTGTTGGCAAGATCGCTTTGGAGGTTGTGTTTGGTGATGAGCAGGATTCTTGGTCTGAAACATTGACCTTTGAAGTAGTGAAGATCCAGAGCCCGTACCATGCACTGTTTGGAAGGCCGACTTATGCAAAATTCATGGCAAGGCCCTGTTATATTAATTTGCAGCTCAAGATGTTGGGTCACAAGGGGACTATCACAGTTCACGGAATTCATAAGATCGCTTTGGATTGTGAGGAAGGTGACGCAGCTTATGCTGAGTCGGTTTGTGCTACAGAGGAGTTGAAACACTACAGGGACAATATAGATCCGACAGACATGACCCCTCTGAAGAAGCCCACCACTGAGCATGACCCGAACCTTAAGCTCAAACCGGCTGATGAGACTAAACTTGTTGACTTTGTTCCTGGCGATTCATCCAAGCAATTCAGCATCAACACAAATCTGGATCCGAAATAGGAAGGCGCGCTCATCGAGTTCATCCGTGAGAACCGGGATATCTTTGCATGAAAACCTTCTAACATACCAGGTGTACCTAGGGAACTCGCTGAGCACACTCTCAATGTTGATCCCAAGTTTAAACTGGTCAAATAGTTTCTTTGCCGCTTTAACGAGGAGAGACGCAAGGCAATCGGTGAGGAGTGCTACGTCTTGAGATAGCCTTGGTTTTCCCCGAAGAGGATAGGGTGATGCAGCAAGTGTAGCGTAAGCATTTCCCTCAGTTTTGAGAACCAAGGTATCAATCCAGTAGGAGGCTCCTCAAAAGTCCCACGCACCTACACAAACAAACTGAGAACTCGCAACCAACGCAATAAAGGGGTTGTCAATCCCTTCACGGCCGCTTGCGAAAGTGAGATCTGGTAGAGTTAGTATGATAAGATAAATATATTTTTGGTATTTTATAATATAGATGCAAAAAGTAAAGATGCAAATAAAGTAGATTAACATTAACTAAAGTCATGACCTCTCCAGGCCCACTTTTATCAAAAATTTCATAAGATTGATCAAAATCCAAATATGTGGGATCTAAAGTTGACACTCTTCCAAACCCACTTTCAATAATATTGTAAACGCTATTATCAATCTCATATTCATCATGGGGCTTAAATAATTTTTCAAGCACATAAGAAGAATCACCCCAATCATGATCATTACAACAAGTAGTAAACATAGCAAAACTAGCATCCCCAAGCTTAGGGTTTTGCATATTATTAGCACAATTGACATCACGAGAATTTATAGTAAAATCATTGCAATCATGCTTTTCATTGAAGGAAGTACCAAGTATGGGTGCAATAGCAACGATCTCATGTTTAACATAAGGAACTATAGCAAATTCATCTTCATAAGTATTGGCATCAAGGGATATTTCAATCAAATCATTGGAATCATTATCTATAGATTCATGCATATCATTATTTTCTTCCGAGGCACCATTCATTCTCTCAATAAATTCTTTGACATAGACATTATGAGCAAAGTTTTCATTGCAATATTTAAGTATGATGAAATTTTCAGACTTGTCGAGAGTAAAATCATACTTTTCAATCAAAGAAGCAACTTCATGAGCACCCTTAAAAATGACAAATTCTTCAATTTGTTCGATATCATAGTAACTATAAACACCCTTTGCATAAGAAGATAAGATTTCATTATCATTGAACTCACATAGGTAGGGAAGGTGTTTTTTAGGGTTCTTAGAGCAACAAGTAAAATCACAAAGTTCACAAAGATTCCAAGCATAGCATAGAAAACTATTTATATGATACCATAAGACTTTCCCTTATTCAGACAAACAATGACGCACAAAATGAGCATGCTCATCTAAAGATTTCCCATCAACTAGGCTAGTTGGGGTTTCAGCACGAGAGCATAAGGATCGAAGATGATCCAAGTAGAACTCTTTAAGTGGATCCATATCAATAGATGTTTAGCAAGCAAAGATGCAAGCACATAAAAGGCACATGGAGACACAAGCAAGCAAAAATGCAAGCGAAAGAGAGTGGAGAAGAAGATTGGGAAAGAGGGGGCGAATAAAATGGCAAGGGTGAAGTGGGGGAGAGGAAAACGAGAGGCAAATGGAAAATAAAGTAAATGCGAGGGAGATGAGTTTGTGATGGGTACTTGGTATGTCATGACTTCAGCGAAGACCTCCCCGGCAACGGCGCCAGAAATCCTTCTTGCTACGTCTTGAGCTAGCGTTGATTTTCCCCGAAGAGGAGAGGGTGATGCAGCAAGTGTAGCGTAAGTATTTCCCTCAGTTTTGAGAACCAAGGTATCAATCCAGTAGGAGGCTCCTCAAAAGTCCCACGCACCTACACAAACAAACTGAGAACTCATAACCATCGCAATAAAGGGGTTGTCAATCCCTTCACGGCCGCTTGCGAAAGTGAGATCTGATAGAGTTAGTATGATAAGATAAATATATTTTTGGTATTTTATAATATAGATGCAAAAAGTAAAGATGCAAATAAAGTAGATTGAAAGCAAATATGATAAGAGATAGACCCGGGGGCCATAGGTTTCACTAGAGGCTTCTCTCAAGATAGCGTAAGTATTACGGTGGGTGAACAAATTACTTTCGAGCAATTGATAGAAAAGCGCATAGTTATGAGATTATCTAGGCATGATCATGTATATAGGCATCACGTCCGTAACAAGTAGATGGACTCCTGCCTGCATCTACTACTATTACTCCACACATCGACCGACTCCTGCCTGCATCTAGAGTATTAAGTTCATAAGAATAGAGTAACGCATTAAGCAAGATGACATGATGTAGAGGGATAAACTCATGCAATATGATATAAACCCCATCTTGTTATCCTCGATGGCAACAATACAATATGTGTCTTACAACCTGAGGGAGTCCTGGATTAGGGGGTGTCCGGATGACCGAACTATAACCTTTGGTCGGACTCCTGGACTATGAAGATACAAGATTGAAGACTTTGTCTCGTGTCCGTATGGGACATTCCTTGGCGTGGAAGGCAAGCTTGGCGGTACGGATATGTAGATCTCCTCCCATTGTAACCGACTCTGTGTAACCCTAGCCCTCTCTGGTGTCTATATAAACCGGAGGTTTTAGTCCGTAGGAGGAACAACAATCATACCATAGGCTAGCTTCTAGGGTTTAGCCTCTCTGATCTCGTGGTAGATCTACTCTTGTACTACCCATATTATCAATATTAATCAAGCAGGAGTAGGGTTTTACCTCCATCGAGAGGGCCCAAGCCTGGGTAAAAACATCGTGTCCCTCGTCTCCTGTTACCATCCGCCTAGATGCACAGTTCGGGACCCCCTACCCGAGATCCGCCGGTTTTGACACCGACATTGGTGCTTTCATTGAGAGTTCCGATGTGCCGTCGCCATCGGGAAGGATGCCTCATACCGTCTTTAAAGACATCACTATTGCTAAAGGAGCTTTGGCTATCGGCCAAACTCTCCGGCTAGGCGTTTTTCTTATGACCGCCTGTTCGGCCGCCGCGCCGACGATGACTTCTCGGGTCATCGAAAGCAATCTCCACATCAACTCGGAACTCGCTGAGCAGCTAGATCCGATGGAGCTCCCTTCCTTAAACGAGCTCTTGGATCGCATCGCCGCCCTGGGAGTCGCTACAGACTACGATCAGATTGGGCTTAAATCCGATTTGAGAGAGATTAACTCTCTCCAGGTCACCCACCACGTTGCAGTGGTGGAGGAACAATGCGGCAAGCCTTCATCTATCTTAAGGACTAGTTATGTCTGGATTCCCGATCCCTCCAAACCGGATACCCGCGGAGGGGAGGGCGTCACTCAAGCCCTGAACCTAAAGTCAGGCAGCAGGCTAGATTCATTGGACGATATCCAAGAACCCAAGCTTCCGAGTTCGAAAACTCCTTGGCCCCTGAGTCTCAGATTGGGCGAGGTTCCGGATTTAATTCCACCCGCCCACCCAAATATAAGGGATTTATCCCAAATTCGGCAAGAGCCCGCAGAAACAGTACACCATTACTGGGCCAGATTCCTCCTGGTTATGAACAGGATAGAGGACTGCCGCGAGGAGGATGCAATTTCATTCTTCTGCAATATTTGCACGGACAAGGGAATCCTCAACGCCATAAGTCGCCGTGAAATTACACGCTTCGCCGACTTGGCATCCATAGTACGAAAGTACTGTGCGATGGAAAGCGCATGGAAAACTGAATTAAAATTTTGGGACAATACGGCCCTGAATACAACCCTAGTCCGAAATAAAATGGTGCATTATCGCCAGGCACCTGGGTTAAACACCAAAAAGCAAAAGCCCTCTATAGGGCATGGAACCGTACTGGAGGGATGGCTCAATGGACCCTGTAAAATTCATAATACAGAGGGCGCCACACCAACTCATAGCCTTAGAGCATGTTGGATACTCCGGCAGGTGTCCAGAAGTGGCGAGGAGCTTCTAACTCCAGAATTCACAGAGCACCAGCCCAAGGATACCAGTATGGTATTAACAGTCTTCGAGACTTTCGCATCAAATAATATGCGGAAACGAACACTCTGCAGCCTTGCCGAAGTCTACCAAGTAGCAACAATAAACCCATGGAGTGACACGGCTATTACCTTTAATGCCAGTGATGAACCTAAATTCCGAACAGCCCGAGCACCAGCCGCATTGGTCCTCAGTCCAATAGTGGACGGCTTTCGACTTACTAAGGTACTCATGGATGGTGGCAGCGGATTGAACCTCATTTATGAGGAAACCCTTTGAAAAATGGAAATAGACTGGAGCCGCATTGAGCGAAGCAACACAACCTCTAGAGGAATAATCCCCAGCCGGGAAGCATGCTGTACAAGGAAAAATCACACTGGATGTGGTGTTCGGCACGCGGATAATTACATGTCCGAGAAGGTCATGTTTCAAGTGGCCCTGTTCAGCAGTGGATACCACGCTCTATTAGGGTGAGAGGCATTCACAATTTTTCAAGCTATACCCCATTACGGGTACATGAAGCTCAAAATGCCCAGACCCAACGGAATCATCACTCTTGCTAGTGACCCGGACATAGCACTCCGCGCTGAAAATAAGACAGACGCACTTGCCCTTGAGGCACTATTCGAAGCCCTAGCGACCGAGGAACTGACTGCGCTACGCTCCATGGTGAACAGGGACGATGTGATACTCGATAAAAGATCCAAGTCCACCTCCTTTAAACTGGCGGACGAAATAGTCAAATTCCAAGTCCATCCAACGGACCCTACAAAAACGGCCTCCATCGGGGCGCAATTAAACCCTGATGTAGACGCCGCACTACGAGAATTCCTGCGTGAAAATTGGGACATCTTTGCCTGGAACCCTTCAGACATGCCAGGAATCCCACGCAGGCTAGACGAGCACAGCCTAAACATCCTAAAAGGATTCAAGCCTGTCAAGCAGGCTCTTCGGCGTTTCTCCAAACCCAAGAGACAAGCCATGGGAGAGGAGCTAGCTAAACTACTGGAGGTCGGATTCATCAGACATAAAACATCCGGACTGGCTAGCGAACCTGGTAATGGTACCAAAGAAGGACAAATCCTGGCGCCTATGCATCGATTTCAAGGACCTCAACAAGGCTTGCCCAAAGGATCCCTTCCCCCTCCCCCGCATCGATCAAATTATTGACGCCACCACAGGACACGATTCATTGTGTTTCCTCCACGCATACTCCGGCTACCATCAAATTAAGATGCCAGAGCCAGACCAAGCCGCAACGGCATTCATCACCCCATACGGCCCATTCTACTTCAACACAATGTCCTTCGGGCTCAAAAACGCCGGCGCAACATATCAGCGCATGATTCAGACATGTCTGGCATACCAGATCGGCAAAACAGTGGAGGCATACATAGATGACGTGGTTGTCAAAACCAAGCATGTCGAAACTCTAGTAGACGACTTGAGGCTCACATTCGATAACCTCCGGACATATGACATCAAGCTTAACCCGGAAAAATGCGTTTTTGGCGTACCAGCTGGAAAGTTCTTGGGCTTCATTGTATCCGGTAGAGGAATTGAAGCAAACCCAGCCAAGATCCAAGCTCTGTCACAATTGTATATTACAAAAGACCTCAAACAAATACAAAAATTGACTGGATGCGTGGCGGCTCTAAGCCGCTTTATCTCCCGCTTGGGAGAAAAGGCATTACCCCTTTATCGCCTCCTCCGGCACACCGAACACTTCGAGTGGACGGATGCCGCCACGGCCGGACTCGAAGAAATAAAAGCCATATTGCCAACAAACCCGGTCCTGGCCGCGCCTAACATCAGCGAACCAATGCTATTATAGATTGCGGCAACTCGTCAAGTTGTAAGCGCAGTGCTCGTCATCGAACGAGAAACGTACGGACACAAATTCCCCCGTCAAAAACCAGTTTACTACGTGTCCACTGTCCTCACTCCATGCAAGTCACGGTACCCGCATTATCAAAAGATAGCGTACACGGTGTTTATGGCATCCCGGAAGCTGCGACACTACTTTCAAGAGTGTTCAATAACAGTAGCCTCTGAAGTACCTCTTAATGATATTATAAACAACCGCGACGCGACGGGCCGGATTGCCAAATGGGCCATTGAGCTCCTCCCGTTCGACATAACCTACACGCCACGGCGAGCTATCAAGTCACAAGTTTTGGCCGACTTCGTCGCCGAATGGACTGAAGCCGAACTGCCTAAAGAGTATGGCACATATTCCAATTGGTTCATGCACTTCGACGGCTCCAAAATGTTAGCTAGTCTGGGGGCTGGCCTCGTTTTGACGTCCCGAACAGTTGATACAGTTCAATACGTACTCCAGATAATGTATACAGACCCCAATAACGCAGCCGAATACGAGGCCCTTCTACACGGCCTCCGGATGGCAGTCTCCATGGGCATTCAACGCCTAGAGGTGCGTGGGGATTCGAACCTCATGATATACCAAATAAATGGAGACTTTGATGCCAAGGATCCGAAAATGGCAGCTTATCGCAACGCCGTCCTAAGATGTCAGCTCAGTTCGAAGGGCTCGAATTTCTTGGAAAGGCTATTCAAGCCATCCGTATCATGGGAAGGGGAATCCGAAAATAACAGCCCGGATCCAACCGCACTGCCCGACACCGAACATTCTGGCACAACGGGAGGCTTGGCCAACGAAGTAACATCCTCAGCCCACGAAATAATGGCAGTCATTGCCCCTTGGACAAAACCATTCCTAGCCTACCTGACCAGGCAGGAACTTCCAGAGGACCCAAACGAGGCACGCTGCATAGTGCGGCGATTTGAAGCCTATAAAGTCCATGAGGGAGAGCTTTATAAGAAAAGCACCACCGGAGTCCTTCAAAGGTGTATCTCCGAAGAGGAAGGGTGAAATCTCCTGGCTGAAATTCATGCCGGACTCGGCGGGCACCACGCCGCAGCCTGGGCCCTTGTAAGCAAGGCCTTCCGTACAGGATTTTATTGGCCGACGGCCCGGTCAGATGCTCAGGATGTAGTCCAACGATGCGTCGGTTGCCAACTCTTTGCTAACCAAAAGCCACATGCCACCCACCGCCCTCCAAACTATAACCATCACCTGGCCCTTTGCGGTCTGGGGGCTTGACATGGTTGGACCCCTTAAAGGGGGAACCCACAAGCAAAAATACTTACTGGTCATGGTGGACAAATTCACCAAATGGATAGAGGCCAAGCCTGTTAAGACGACCGAATCCGGACCAGTGATAGACTTCATATCAGGTGTCGTACACCGTTACGGGGTCCCACACAGCATCATCACTGATAACGACACAAACTTTACGGCCGACGAGGTTAAACTCTGGTGCAAAAACATGGGCATCAAGCTCGACTGCGCTTCAGTCTATCAGCCACAAACTAACGGTCAAGTCGAGCGAGCAAATGGTCTAATCATGAGCGGCATCAAACCCAGGTTAGTGCGATCCCTCAATGAATCTAATATGCACTGGGTAGAGGAGCTCGACTCCGTGCTCTGGGGGCTGCGGACCACGCCGAATCGCACTACCGGATTCACACCATTTTTATGGTATACGGCGCAGAGGCAGTTCTGCCCTGCCATATAATTCATGACTCACCTCGCGTGCGCATGTATGAAGAAAGAGAAGCCGAACTAGACCAGCAGGACAGTTTGGATGCCTTGGAGGAGGAGCGCGACGTGGCAAAAGCCCGTTCCGCATTCTATCAACAGCAGGCTCGAAGATATCAAAGCAGAGAAGTACGGGCCAAAACTTACAATGTTGGCGAATTAGTTCTACGCCTGCCGGACAAGAAAAAGGACAAACTCAAGCCCAAATGGGAAGGTCCCTTCATAATTGACCAAGTCCTGACTGGTGGAGCGTACCATCTGTGAGATGCGTCGGATAACCGACTCGAGCCGAACCCGTGGAACGCAGCCCGTCTACGAAGATTCTACGCCTAGCGCTGGACTCTGTGTTCGTCTCCTTCCTCTGTCTATTTGTTACATATTAGTTGTCTTATGTTTCTCTCCTTCTCCCTCCTTTTCTCTTACAGCCTTTGACAGCTCGTTTGCGCCTTGTTCACAAACAATTGACGCGCTATCCGCGCTCATTATACCTGGGGGCTTCTTTAACAGAAGTTTATACGGGCCTCATGCCCAACACATGTGCCACACTTCCACATGTACCTTTTATTCACCATTATATGCATCAATATGACTTAAGTTTTGGTCAAGCTGGGTTGCCTGGCTCCTGTGCTTACCCCTACGTTCCCAATTGTTTGGCTAGGCGGTAAAGGGAGCACCTCTGCGATTGTTACTGCCGGGTCAGCCGGATGTGTACCTCAAACTGGGTGAAGCCGAAAGCTAGCGTTCTTAAGGAAATATTCGGTCGGTGAACTAAAAGATAATTTCTCCCTCATTTATTTATCTTCCCCCAGATGTTTTTCTGCTTTTTTCGCAGTCCGGACATGCACTTTAGGGCATGCCTCCCAGGGAAAGGAACCCCTAACGGAACTATTCTCCCTGGAAGATGTTTCTTACTAACCATGTAATATAACATAACTAGTTGGGCACTTGTCTGTTCAAGCACTAATGACCCATACGCCTGGTCTCCACGCATGCCCTGGTTCTTACATAACCGAGAGGGTATTCGGACACACTCCGGACTATCGGGTCCCAAGGTTGAAGCGAAAAGTTCCGCCATGACAAATGATCTACAATCCGGCTAGAAGGCATTTTACATGTCGTCTTAAATTACATAGTCAATTTGACTAGGTATATTCCTCTTCAATACCATCCAACAGGTTGTCTAGTTTATAGTCCTGTTGGGAATATTTGGCGGCCAGCTCTACCTGGTCGTACACTAAGCTCACAAGGATCTCCTTCCCATCAGGCCCTACCGGTTCGACCTCGGCCATGTGGTTTGGGTCAGCCTTTGTGTACCGTGTCTTCACCATGGCCCAGGCCTCCTTGGCGCCTTAACGGCAGGCCGATATCTTCCATAATCGAAAGTGCCGCCGCGCTCCCTTCAGCTTCTCTGCAAGCTCTCCAAGGCCTTCGGGCATGGAGACGGATGGCCACAAGGCCTGGGCGGCGCCTTGCATCACCTACCGAACTCGTTCATGTAGTTGTGAGAGCTCGGGAAGAAGGTTACCCGTAGATCCGGGCATTTGCTCCGCAGGTCGACCTGTCAGCATACCTACAAACATAACTCTGTCAATCGACTTCCTCGCCGAACTCTTTTTTCGAAGTTCGTTCAAGCACTTACTAAAAATGTCACGTCGAAACCGCCGATTCTCCTTCACGGAGTCCGACAGCTGAGCACGAACATCCTTTAGTTCCTCGCCCAGCTGGGTGTTGGCATCTTGGAGCTTATTTTTCTCTTGCCTCACCCTTGTAAGCACGCTCTCACCGGCCTTTAACCGGCGCAAGAGTTGTTGTTTGTTCGGATCCACTCCGGCGCCATCTGCAATGTTATTGTCAGATTTTCACGCATGCCGCACTTTTCAAAATATTTATCTTTCGAAGCACATATTACCAGAGAGGGTCTCCTTAGCCTCCCCCACCGCGGCTAGTGCGGCATCAAGTTGGGCTTTGCACTCTTCCAGCTCCTGGGACAGTTGGGTATTCTTTTCTGTAAGATCCTGCATAACAAATGATCCTTAAATCGGTTATTCTAACTGTTTCAAGTCTCGGGGGCTACTGACATATATAACCATCAAATTTTCTCACCCGTATGTCTTTTACATACTGCTCTATGCCTCTGGCTAGACCATTTTGAGCGGTACGGAGGTACGCATCTCCCGTATTGAAGGCATCTAACGCCTCTTGGGAGAAGCAAGCGTCACGAAGAACTGTCCGGCGACGCCTGTGGTTCATGGAACTCACCACCTCTGAATTGGTGGCAGACAGCCCGTCCGCATCCTCTGTCAGAGAAGCGTCCAGTGCGCGCCTCGTGCTCGCCTCCGCTTCCGGACCCGGCCTTGGAGCCTCGCTGGTGGAGGCGCGATTGGCTACCTCTCCGGATATAGTCCGGCGAGCGCTCTTTTTCCTGAAGAGAGCACGAGCATTAGCACGCCTCGAGGGAATAAAACCTGGGAATAAAATGGCACGCCATACCGTTGCACCGACGTCTCAGTCCGGACCGCACTTCTTTTCAGCCTGCTGGGCCTTGATGCCCCTTGTTGGCTAGCCGCCGCAGGCTCTGCCCTCCGCCTCAAGGACTTCCCCTGCAAAAACGCCATTGGTATACGGTGATCAAAAATAAGCACGGGTGGATCATCTTAAAAGTACTGGGACTTCGGTCTCGGTTACTTGTGAGGCTGGAAGTAGCCCGGGATAGTTAACCGTAATGGCCACTAAGGTGTTCTCCTTGCTCAATTGATGAAACACCCCATCGATCAGCTCCACACATAAGTCCGGGTGCTCTTGGGAGTCCGGATCAAAGGACAGTTCTGGGTCCTCGGGTTGTGGAGGAGGGCTGTTTATCTCCTTTATAGCCTGGCGTAGCTCCTGTGTTGAAATTGCTAGACTAAATACTTAACCATGGGAATATGAAACGGATGGGCAAGTGAAAGTATTCGCTTACCCAGCTTGGAGGATTATACATAGAAAATCCGCCCTGTGGGTTGACGCGGAGGAATTCCTCCTCTTCTCCCTTGTACAAAGCGAACAAGATCTTTATTAGAGCGGCAGCTGATTCCGACCCTTTACGGCCGCACCGGGTGGTGTCGTCCTCCCCGTTGAAATCCCACATGGGGTGGCCTCTATACTGAAGCGGCTGCACCCCCTGCATAATGCATGTGGCCATGACCTCGATCATGGTCAGTCCGGAATGAGCTAACAAATTTATCCGGCTCATCAGGTAAAGGATGTCCCTGTCATTTTCCTTCTGAGGGCTCCATGGACGCCAGCCTAGGCGCTTCTTTAAAGGAGCATTATCGAACTCAGGGAGGCCAATCCATACAGGGTCCGGCAGGGGGACGTCTTCTATATAAAACCATTCTGAAGGCCAGTCTTCGGACGCCTTCTTTGGGGTTCCGGATAGATATCTGGTCCCGGCGATGCGCCATAGTTCGGCTCCTCCCACTTGATATATCGACTCCTCCTGAGAACGGGGCACAAGGCATAACAACTTCTTCCACAGCGCGAAATGAGCCTCGATGCCCAAAAACAACTTGCAAAGGGCTATGAAGCCCGCAATATGCAATATGGAGGCAGGCGTAAGGCTATGCAACTGGAGGCCGTAGAACTCCAGGAGCCCCTGGAGAAACCGATGAATTGGAAACCCGAGCCCTCTTCTCAAGTAAGGACAAGGCATACCCGCTCTCCTTTGGAGGGATTGGGGACGCTCTCCGCTTGCTCTCCACCATTATAGGTGGCGAGTCTGGCTCGAACCGGGACCATGTAGGCCGGGGAGAGTAATCCCTTGGCTTGGAGCGCCACTAGCTCGCTGTGCGGTACGGAGCATCTCTCCCAATCTCCAGGCTGAGGACTGGGGGGGGGCGAGAGGAGGAGATCCGTCGACCGGCCATGATGGAATGGATCTCTGTCGAATGCGCTCTGATGAATGCTCGCGAAGGGAAGATGGTGTGGTTCGGATCTAAATCCCCGTCTCTTTTATAGGCAGCTCATTTGCGCAGCTAGGGGGGTAAATGAAAAAACATCCTGGCTTTTCGCATTCGTTTGACACATGGAAGATGGTCATTATTGGGCACAGAAGCCAAGGAGCGCAACATTCACCAGAAGCCGGGCACTATTCAACAGGTATATTGAGTTTGGAGAAGAACCCGCCTTGCAATGACGAAGACAAATTTGCGCGCTGGACTCATCGTCATTGAAGCCTGGTTCAGGGGCTACTGAGGGAGTCCTGGATTAGGGGGTGTCCGGATGACCGGACTATAACCTTTGGTCGGACTCCCGGACTATGAAGATACAAGATTGAAGACTTCATTCCGTGTCCGGATGGGACATTCCTTGGCGTGGAAGGCAAGCTTGGTGATACAGATATGTAGATCTCCGCCCATTGTAACCGACTCTGTGTAACCATAGCCCTCTCCGGTGTCTATATAAATTGGAGGGTTTTAGTCCGTAGGAGGAACAACAGTCATACCATAGGCTAGCTTCTAGGGTTTAGCCTCTCTGATCTCGTGGTAGATCTACTCTTGTACTACCCATATCATCAATATTAATCAAGCAGGACTAGGGTTTTACCTCCATCAAGAGGGCCCGAACCTGGGGAAAAACATCGTGTCCCTCGTCTCCTATTACCATCCGCCTAGACGCACAGTTCGGGACCCCCTACCCGAGATCCGCTGGTTTTGACACCGACACAACCCTTTCTGTCACTGGGTCAGAACACCGCAAGATTGAACCCAAAGCTAAGCACTTCGCCCATGGCAAGAAAGACCAATCTAGTAGGCCAAACCAAACTGATAATTCGAAGAGACTTGCAAAGATACCTCAATCATACATAAAAGAATTCAGAGAAGATTCAAATATTATTCATAGATAAACTTGATCATAAACCCACAATTCATCGGATCTCGACAAACACACCGCAAAAAGAGATTACATCGAATAGATCTCCACAAGAGAGGGGGAGAACATTGTATTGAGATCCAAAAAGAGAGAAGAAGCCATCTAGCTAATAACTATGGACCCGTAGGTCTGTGGTAAACTACTCACAACTCATAGGAGGGGCAAGGATGTTGATGTAGAAGCCCTCCGTGGTCGATTCCCCCACCGGCAAAGTGCCGGCGAAGGCTCCAAGATGGGATCTCGCGGATACAGAAGGTTACGGCGGTGGAAATTGTGTTTCGTGGTGCTCCTAGATGTTTTCGCGGTACGTAGGTATATATAGGAGGAAGAAGTACGTCGGTGGTCGCCCGAGGGGCCCACGAGACAGGGGGCGTGTGTCACATCCCTACCTTCTGGTAATGCTATAGGCTAGCTTCATGTGTGCATCATGTCTATTTTTCTAAAACTTGAATTGAGGATTGTTGAAACCTCAGAAATCTAATTAAAAGAAGGGCAAGCACCCTTTAAATTGCATTCTGTGAATCCAAAATGCCCTAAAAATAGTTTTGTGAATTTTCGCAAGAGTTATATATCAAACCAAAATTCTGGAACATTTTTAAGGAATTATTTGGTCTCTGAATTTAAATCAATAATCTATTTGAATTTGGGAATATATTCGTAATATATAATGAATATGTTTTCAACTGCTTTGAAGTGTTTTATGTACTTTTGGAATAGTCCAGAGAGGTAACATAAAATATTTCAGAATGTTCTGGCATTGTTTGAAATTCTTTTGAACTTGAAAACAGTGGCAAAATAAATTAAAAAAATAAAACAAAACAGAAAAAATAAAACAGAGCACTTACCTGGCTTAGTTACCTGGCTCGCCCAGTTACGGCGCAGCCCAGCAGCAGCCCAGCCCACCGCAGCCGCCACCGTCTTCAACCTCCTGCCAGTAGGCAGGAGGGCATGTGCCCGACGCGCGCGCGCACGCGCCAGCCACCTCATGCTTGCATGCTCGCCGCTGGACTCACCCGAGGGCGCCACGCACCCTCCCAGGCCTCTCACTCTCTCCCGTGCCTTCTCCCCCCTCCTCTGGCTCCCTCTCTCTCCCACCGAGCGCGCTCATCGCCGCCGCTCGGTACTGCCACGGCCGCCAGCCACTGCCTCGCCTCGACGATGCGCTCAGAGACTCCGCCTCGACCCCCTCTTCCTCCTCACCGAGCCACGCCCCGCGGGAGCCGCTACAACGCCGCCATCGGCTCCGTCTTCTTCCTCGGACTCCGGCGATCGCCGTCGCCACTCCGTCGTCTCCAGAGCCTCCCCCGAGCTGAAGACCCCTCCATGCGATGCGCTTTGAGCCTCTGAACCGTTTCCCCCTACATCCATGGACTAATTAGAGCTCCAGCCCTCGTTTCCGTCGAGACCGAGACCTCGCCGGCACTGGTCATGTCGTTGTTGTCGTTTTGGCCTGCCTCCGTCCAAACCAAGCACGCCACCGCACTCACTGCACCCCCGGGAGCACGTAGAACACACCAGCACCTCCCCTAGTGCACTACAACACCGAAACGCTCGACGCCCGAACTCCTGCCGCCGCCATCGTCGTGGTTGCCGTCGCCTCCGGCCACCCCAGCTCTTCCCACTTGCCCTGCTAGATGCGTGCGATCCCCAGCCATGCATAGGACCAAACCACAGTCGATTTGGTCGACCGTGGGCAAAACCCGAGCCAACCCAGTGTGCCTCCGCCGCGTTTTGGTCGCCGCCGGCGTAACTCCAGCGATGGTGACGTGGCCGCTTAGTTTAGGTTAACGACACACTTAGTCAACACTTGGTTACACTGACAGCCGGGCCCCACTGCCTAATTAAACTTAGATTAGTTTCTGTTTAGTATTAACTAATCACAGCGGCCCCACGCGTCAGCGTTGACCACACTGACGTGGCCATTGACTGGGCCCACATGTCAGTGACCCTAATGAGCAACGTGACACTGACCTATGGACCCCACTAGTCAGGTCTGACCTGGTCGACGCCCATTGACCGCTGACGTCACAGTGACATCATGCTGACACAGTTAATAATTTCCTGGATTTAAAATAATTCAGAAAATTCCTGAAAATTGCCTAAACTTCTAAAAATCTTAGTAAATCAACCGAAACTCCAGATGAGATAAATTATCTATGAAAAATGATCAGAAAAATCCAATCTATCCATCTGTACCATTTTCATGCATGTTAGAACAACTTATAGTTGCTGTTTAGGACAAATCATATGAATGGCATTTAAATAATCACATATGGAGTTTGAATTTGAATCTTTGATTCAAACCAACTTCATTTAATCTGGTTGCTAGTTGCATTAGCTCAAACAACAGCATATTGCCATGTCACATTCATGCATCATGTTGTTGCATTGCATTGATTGTGTTCTTCCTTGTTTGCCGGTGTTTGTCCCCTCTCAGTAGACGACGTACCGCCGATGAGTTCGATGACACCGATGAAGAATTATACTATCTTCAGAAGTGCCAGGCAAGCAAAACCCCCTTGTTCATTCTGATACAATCCCACTCTCTCGCTCCTGCTCTCTTTTAATGCATTAGGACAACACCGATTCATCTGTTACTTGCTGCGGTAGCTGAACCCCTTTATCCTTTGCATGTCCTGTCATTGCCACAGTAAATAGATAAAACCCACTAGCATGAGTAGGAGTTGTTTGAGCCTTGATGTGCCTACTCATTCATGCTTGTTTGTCATGCCTGCTACTGCTTAGAGTTGAGTCAGGTCTGATTCATCGGGGATGAATTGGAATGTGGTGAACATGTCCTACTGTTGAGAGCTAAGTGTGTGAACACGATTTGGTAAAGGTAGCGGTGAGAGTCCATGTAGGAGTACATGGTGGGTTGTCTCATTGCAGCCGTCCTCAGGAACTGAGTTCTGTGTTTGTGATCCATGAACAGCTACTACCACACATTGGGATCCTTAATTGACTCTCTCGACTTATTAATCAACATGATCTCTTTCCAGGAGTCGCAACTAGTTTCTGGTGTTTGTAGGTAGTGCTATTTTTCTACCAAGTGGCACCCGGCAGGGTGGGCTTGGGACAGACTAGGCACAGGTGGCACGGTGTACCAAGTGGCACCCGTATGGTGGGCTTGGGAACCCTGCACACATCGTTTGGGGCCGTGAGCGACACCCCGGCCGGATCTCCTTGCGGATGGAACCCGAATAGGCGATAAACCTGGACGAGAGACTTGTGTGGTTAGTCAGGTCGTGGCCGACACCCTCGCTGGGCTTCTGCTTGAAGGTTGCCGAGTACATGTCGTGTAAACGGCGGTAAGTGGTGAGAGCGTGTGTGAAGAAGTACACCCCTGCAGGGTTAATATGATCTATTCGAATAGCCGTGTCCGCGGTAAAGGACTTTTGGGTTGCCTGTACAGTTCATAGATAAGTGAAAGTGGATACTCTAAAATACGCAAGATAAGTGTGAGTGCTATGGATGGCGTTCTCATAGGGAGACGGGAGCGGATCCATAGTGGTGTATTGATATGGTGAATGTGTGGACTCGTGTGCGCCACCTCCAATGAGTTACTTGCAGTCGTAGTTCAGGATAGCCACCGAGTCAAAGCTGGCTTGCTGCAGTTAAACCCCACCACCCCTTTGTTGATAATGATGCATATGTAGATAGTTCTGATGTAAGTCTTGCTAGGTACATTTGTACTCATGTTGCTTAATTTATGTTTTTTGCAGAGAGACTTCAGTCTCGCTAGTAGTTCCACGTGGACTTCGACGTTTAGCTTGTTACCTCAGCTACGATCTTGTGCCCTCGGCAGGATCTGGTAGATAGTTAGGCTTCTCAGCCTTTTTCATTTGTAGATGTCTGTACTCAGACATGTTAAGCTTCCGCATGTGCTTTGACTTGTATGCTCTGAGTGTTGGGTCATGAGACCCATGATTGTAATATCTCGCTGCTGGGAGCCTATTCAATAAAATACTTGAGTTGTAGAGTCATGTTGTGATGCCATGTTGTATTTGCACATATCGAGCATATTGTGTGTATGTTATTGAAATGCTTGGTATGTGTGGGATCTGACTATCTAGTTGTTTATCCTTAGTAGCCTCTCTTACCGGGAAATGTCTCCTAGTGTATCCACTGAGCCATGGTAGCTTGCTACTGCTCCGGAACACTTAGGCTGGCCGACATGTGTCCTTCTTCGCTCCTGTGTCTGTCCCCTCGGGGAAATGTCAAGCGATGAACCGGAGTCCTGTTAGCCCGCTACAGCCCAGTTCACCGGAGTCCTGCTAGCCCAGTGCTACAGCCTGGATTCACTCGCTGATGACCGACACGTTCGTTGTTGGGTCATGTATGCCTGTCCCTGTAAGTTAATGCCACTGTGGGTTCACGACTAGCCATGTCAGCCCGGGTTCTGTCATATGGATGCTAGCGGCACTATCATATACGTGAGCCAAAAGGCGCAAACGGTCCCGGGCCAGGTAAGGTGGCACCCGTGGGAATACCGTGCGTGAGGCCGCAAAGTGATATGATGTGTTACATGCTAGATCGGTGTGACTTAGGATCGGGGTCCTGACAGCGCGCCCTACAGGGGGGCACGGCCCCCTATCTCGTGGGGCCCTAGGGAGCTTCTTGACTTGCACTCCAAGCTCTCCGGATCACGTTTGTTCCAAAAATCACGCTCCCGAAGGTTTCATTCCGTTTGGACTCCGTTTGATATTCCTTTTCTTCGAAATACTGAAATAGGCAAAAAAACAGCAATATGGGCTGGGCCTCCGGTTAGTAGGTTAGTCCCAAATATGATATAAATGTGTAAAATAAAGCCCATAAACATCCAAAAGGGGTAATATAATAGCATGGACCAATCAAAAATTATAGATACGTTGGAGACGTATCAAGGAGGTAACCCGGCTGTTGGGTGCTGGTTTTATCGTTGAAGTGTTTCACCCTGAGTGGTTGGCTAATCCGGTGCTGGTTCTTATGAAAAAAGGAACTTGACGCATGTGTGTGGACTACACAGATTTGAACAAAGCTTGTCCGGCCGATCCTTTTGCTCTCCCGTGTATTGATGAGATCATTGATGCGACGGTGGGTTGTGAGCGTTTGAGTTTCTTCGATGCTTATTCAGGTTATCATCAGATCAAAATGGCAGTTAAGGACCAGGAGAAAACCGCCTTCATCAATCCCTTTGGAGCCTTCTGCTATGTTTCTATGCCCTTTGGGCTCAAGAGTGCTCAGGCGACTTATCAGTGATGTGTGCAAAATTGTCTTGACACTCTGATTGGGCGCAATGTTCATGCCAATGTTGATGACATTGTAGTAAAATCCAGGAAGAAGGAGACATTGATAGATGATCTCAAGGAGATCTTTGACAATCTGCGTGTTTACAAGATGATGCTCAATCCGGACAAGTGTGTTTTCGGTGTTCCGGCGGGCAAGCTTCTAGGTTTTCTGGT
This sequence comes from Triticum dicoccoides, assembly GCF_002162155.2. Lineage (NCBI taxonomy): Eukaryota > Viridiplantae > Streptophyta > Magnoliopsida > Poales > Poaceae > Triticum > Triticum dicoccoides. The sequence continues at coordinate 512,576,496 of NC_041389.1, forward strand.
GTCCAACAGAGGCATTTAGGCTAATCCGGAGAAGATTAAAGCAATTACATCTTTGGCTAAACCAGCATACATTAATGATGTTCAGCGTCTGGCGGGTCGAATTGCAGCCCTAAGCCTGTTTATTAGCCGCTTGGGAGAGAAGGCGATCCCTCTATGTCAGATGTTGAAGAAAACAGACACCTTTGTCTGGAGTGATGCGGCTAATGCGGCATTTGAAGACTTGAAGCGGCAATTGGCTGAACCACCGGTCCTTGCTGCTCCGGTTGACAAAGAGCCCTTGTTATTATACGTGGCTGCTAATTCTCGTGTTGTTAGTGTGGCAATTATGGTGGAGCGCAACGAGGCTGGCAAGGAATATCCAGTTCAATGGCCGGTTTACTATATGAGTGAGGTGCGCATCGAGTCAAAGCAAAGTTATCCGCATTGGCAGAAGTTGGTCTATGGGGGTTTTATGGCAAGTTGGAAGCTCAAGCAAAACTTTCAAGGCCATCCCATTACAGTTGTCAGTTCAGCTCCTTTGGGTGATATAATTCAGAACAGGGAGGCAACTGGCCGGGTTGCAAAGTGGGCAATTGAGCTTGGTCCCCATGGGTTGAAGTATATGCCTCGGCCATCAAATCTCAAGCGCTTGTTGACTTCATCAATGATTGGACCGAGTTATAGGCACCAGAGGACAAACCGGATAATACATATTGGACTATTCACTTTGATGGATCCATGCAATTGGAGTGCTCGGGGGCTGGAGTTGTCCTCACTTCCCCTCGAGGTGATAAAATTCGTTATGTTCTCCATTTAATGTTCCCTTATACTAACAATGCAGATGAGTATGAGGCTTTACTCCATGGGCTCCGTGTGGCCAAGGAGATGAATTTAAGCCGGGTATGATGCTTTGGAGACTCTGATCTGGTGGCCCAACAAGTTTCTGGCACCTGGGATTCTAAGGATCCACTCATGGCGGCATAGAGACGTGAGGTGGATATTGTGGCGGGTCTCTTCAAAGGGTATCAGGTTGAGCATATTGATCAGCGCAAAAAAGAAGTGGCAGACACTTTAAGCCGGCTGGGATCTTAGCATAAACTGCTACCTCCCAATACCTTTCTAGATATCTTGCATAACCCATCTTTTAAGTTGCCTACAGAGGAGGATTTAGCTGTTCCTGATCCGGAGGCCCAATTGTTGGCCGCTTTACATGTTGTTCCGGATTGGACAGTTTCGCATTTGGCATATATGAACCGGGGCTAGTTACCAAATGATGAGGTTCTGGCCCGGTAGATAGTTCGGCGATCCAAGTCCACGGTTATTCACAACGGCGAGTTACACAGCTGCAGCGTTTCAGGTGTATTCCAGCGTTGTGTTTCTCCTGAAGAAGGCCAACAGATTCTACGGGAAATTCATGAAGGGGATTGTGGTCACCATGCTGGTTCAAAATCCCTAGTTGCTAAAGCCTTTCATCATGGGTTCTACTGGTTGACAGCTCATGCTGATGCCAATGATCTGGTAAAGCGTTGTGATGCATGTCAGAAATTTTCACGCCGAGCTCATGTTCCAGCTCAAGAATTACGGATGATTCCAATCACTTGGTCGTTTTCCACTTGGGGGCTTGATATGGTGTGGCCCTTTAAGCGCTCCAAGGATAAGAAGACCCACCTATTGGTGGCGGTTGACAAGTTCACTAAATGGGTTGAAGTGGAACCTGTCAGCAAGTGTGATGCGGCTACGGCGGTTCAATTTCTTAAAAAGATTATCTTCCGTTTTGGCTTTCCATGCTGCATCATCACGGATAATGGCAAAAACCTGTCTAAAGGTGAGATGGAGGATTTCTGTTCGAGGGAGCACATCCGGCTTGATTTAGCATCTGTGGTGCACCCCCAGTTTAATGGTCAAGCTGAGAGAGCCAATCAAGAAATCTTGAAGGGTATCGAGCCCCGGCTTATGGTTCCTTTAAAGCGAACGCCGGGTTGTTGGGTGGAAGAATTGCCTTCTGTGTTATGGAGCATCAACACCACCCCCAACAGATCGACGGGTTACACACCTTTCTTCATGATATACGAGGCAGAGGCGGTCCTCCCAAGTGATATTCGTCATGATTCGCCCCGGGTTGCCAATTATGTTGAAGCGGACAATGAGCAAGCACGCCAGGAGGCGTTGGACCTGTTAGATGAAAAACGGGATATGGCTTTGGCTCGTTCGGCGGTTTATCAGCAAGACCTGCGACGTTATCACAGCCGCCGGGTTAAGACAAGAACCTTTCAAGAAGGCAACTTAGTGCTCCGGCTCATCCAGGATCAGACCTATATGCACAAGTTATCCTCACCTTGGGAAGGGCCTTTTGTGGTCAGCAAAAATCTGCACAACGGATCATACTACCTCATTAACATTCGAGACAACTCACGCAGTTCTGAGGAGGAGACCCGACGGCCATGGAACATAGCTCTCCTTCGGCCTTACTATATTTGAGCCATAGGCTACTCTTATGTACATATTTCGACAATGTATATATTATGATCAATAAAATAAACCAGCATCCTTTCTATAAGCAGGGCCTCTGCTGTTTTTTCTCAAATATCTTTTGAGTTACATGGGGGCTTCAGCTGACAAAGCGGAGTACTACCTGTTAAACCGGCTATCATGCCATAATACAACTTGGGTGCTTCACACCCAAGGAGCCAAAGAGAGTCTGGATGCTATGCACAGCTCAAACATAGGCACCCAATGAGCACAGCTCACAAAGTTACTTGGGGGCTCTTTGTGTAAAGTAACAAAGAGTTTGAAAGGACCCTTGTAATTGGGTATCGACCCACGGCTTGGAAGCCTGGTGTATTCACCTAAAACCCCAGGTTAACCTGCTTTCATCAAGTAAGCCACTCCTATCCAGATAATCCTGGCATGACCCGCCGAACGTTCGACAGTTACTGTCATTGAGACCCTGAACTTGTCAAAGTTAAACGACGATTGGTTAGTTGGAGGCCCATCTTAAAAGGCTTTGTCAAATGGTTTAACTCAGCCGCCTGGTAGCCCATGAAAAGCCTCGTATTTGGGCCTGGCAGCCCTCGAAAAGGCTCGACCACACGGTTTTCTTTGCCTTTGTCAAGATTTTTCTCTTTTTGGATGAATTTTATGTTAAACCGGTGTCTGTTGACCCGGTATGGCTTTTCAGTCATTATACTAACCCGGTGTTTGTTAACCCGGCTTGGCTTTCAACTACAAGTTGTCAGACCATACTATCAAACTGGTGTTTGAAAATCCGGCCTGGCTCTGACTTCATGTCGCCAGTTTGATCATCTGGTGTTCATCATAACCCGGCATGACTTATTACGCACCATCATTACATGGTGAGAGTTATAAAAACTCAACATTTGGGTTTTCACCCTTACTATAATAAAAGTTGGTAAACCAACTAAGTGATTCCATATCACAGGTATGAGTTATTTCATATTTATTCAGCTTTGGTTATTAGCCAGGCTTTATCTTGGGAATTATGACCCGTCCGGCGGTAAACCGCCAGGACAATTCTTTTTATGCAGATATCAAAATCGCATGAAAATTATCGAAGTGTAATCAAGCACAGCAAATATCATGGCGGATCAACAACGTCATGCATCAGTGCCACAGAGCAAAGTATTTTAACTAGCCTATACAAGGCACTTTGAGGCCCAAAATAATGATTGTTTTTTCAGAACAAAGTCTGTGACAATAACCAGATTGCCGGATCAAGATTCATCACCGGGTTGACGTGATGTTGATGGATCTTCAGGCGTCAGTTCAACCTCCTCCTCTCCACCCAGTGGCTGGAAGTCAACGATGGTCCAATCAATCCGGGTTAAAGCTTGAAAGACAACCTCTTCACTTATAAGGTTCGACAGTTCAACGTCAGGAGCATAAGTGTGCTTATGAATAGGCGAAATAAGATTCTACAATTCCTTCACGGCAGTGTCAACTCGATGGTTGTTGGCACCATAGAAGGATAGATGCGAAGTCAAATTCACCTCATCAGCCAGCTGACTTGCTATCGGACGCATCTCCTTGGTCAGGGCTTTGAGGGCTTCATTGTCGAATGCTGATCCGTTTTCCTGTTCATCCGGATAGCCCTTGGCGATATCAACTGGATCCAGGTCAGCTATCCATGATTTGGCGTGAGTCAGAGCTAGTAAAGCGCCCGCTCTAGCAGCCGATCGCTTCACCTCTTCTATCTGAGTAGGAGTCATTGAGAGCCTGGCCAAGGTATCTTTGATCAAGGTGGGTGCCGATTTGTTATATGAGGCTGCAGCGATGACTCGTTGTGCACCAATATACAGTTGCTTAATCAACGTGTAAGCCGCCTTCAACTTCATCCACATATCCGATCCAAGATGAGCAATGCGATTTCCTGCGACGGTTTAAAGAACTTAATGTTAAACCGGTGGAGTTGCAAGTACTTTAGAGCAGGTTATTATAAAATACTTATGAAAAACTGCAGCTGTCATGGCCTTCACTTCATGCTTCTGACCCGTCAGCTCTTCCTCCACCGGTTTAAGGGCTGCTTCGGCGTCTTCAGACCGCTTCAACAAAGCAGCCTTTTCAGTTTCCCAGTTGGTGCATTCAGTTTTGAATCCATCCTTCAATTTTTTCCATGGCAGTCAAAGTGCCCTTTAGCTCCTCTTTGGCTTTAGAGGTCTCTTCTTGCTGGGACTTGATGTTTTCTTGAAGATCGGTGATTTGAGACTCTTTGGTCTTTATATCAGCCTACAAAATCAGATGACAAAGAAGTTAATATCTCTTCAAGTCCCAAGTGCATAACAAGTTATACACTTGGCACTTGTGGGCTAATGCAGATTGCTTCTTAAACCGGATATTTTAAAGTCCCAAGATTCAATACAAGTATTAAACTTGGCACTTGGGGGCTAATGCCTAATTAATCAGTTACATTCACGTTGAAGGCAGTTGCTAAAGACAAAGGGTTAACAGAAAGTCTAGGTTCATCTTGATAAGATAAACCGGCCCTTGGGGACTACTCAGTTGAAGTATTTTTAATATCATAAGACCCGGTTTGTCTACAAGAGATAAACCGGCCCTTGGGGGCTACTATGGAATTGATATATGTTGCAAGCAAATTGAAAATCATCTGAAGATTACCTCATAACGCTCCTTCATCAAGTTCACCAAACCGGCCATTTAAACCCGGCTTGTAAAGAGGCGGTTTAAGAATCCAGAATGAAGCTCCTCGGCGCTAAGGCCAACAAAACTGGACAAGTCTGTCTTCCCTTTCCCCTTGCCCATAGCTGCAAATTCCTCCTTAGCAGCATGTTTTGACAAAACAACTGGGTTGCCAGGGGCGGTGAAACCATGAACAGTGATAACTACATCATCATCACCACCTTTTGAGGTGGTTGGCGGGTTGACAGTATCTCTGGCCGGGCTTGAAACGCTGTCGCCATTGGCTGAGCTTGGAGAGTCATCATGCGGGCTGGGCGGATTGACTTCTGGTGCTTCAACATATGTATCCTGACTTGGAGGTACAGGATCATCAATAGCAATATCAGCTTCTTTATCAGCACCTTCTGAAATTTTTTCCGGTTCAGCTTCTTCAGTTGGGACAGTGGTCTTTGATTTCTTGCTCAGACGAGCCTTGGCACCGTGATATTAACATAAGAGGTCAGTTTGGTAAACCGGGGTAAGAGGACAAAGTTAAAGGCAGCATCCTTACCTAGGGACGGTCTTAAGGGGAGGCATCTAAGTGGTGGATGAACCGCCAGATGAAGAATTAGAAGACACCTGGTAATTCGAGTCAGACGGATTAAGAAGGTCACGGAAGCAACCTTTCAAGGGATAAAGACTTTCGGGGGAGCAAGAAACCTCTAGACGACGCTTCCGGTTTGGTGTATCCGGTAAACCGGAAGAAGTGACCTGTTGGCCGCTGTGCCGGGTTGTGCGACGACCTTCATGTTGCTATATCTTCAAAGAAAATTGTGGATCCAAATGAGCAACAGGGTGAGAATATTTTACTTTCCGAACTGTACGGCGAAGTCTTTGAACCGGCACATGTTCTTAATCGAAAGAAAGGATTATTACCTCAACATGGTCCTCACGACTGGCCTCCTCATCATCCTGGTAATAATCATTGTCAATAAGATGTACGAAAAATGAGCCAAGGTAGTCAAGTTCTACCTCGTTTTCTGATTCATTGACATCCCGAGGCGGATCAGAGGACTCGCTGGTTTTCTTCTTGCCCGGCTTCTTTATGACTTTGCTTTTTGGGCGTTGAGTCCTCATCGGTTTGTCTGAAGATTTTCTCTTTCAGAAAGAACTGTTGGCCTGGAAAAAATAAATAAAGGATTATCAGAATAAGGTTAAAGCGGAAATGGGTCAACAAAGGTGGAAAAAGATAAAATGCTTACCGCTGGCGGTTTGTTAGAAGCACAAAAAGGAGCCAATCCTGTCTTGCTGCATTGAGCGACCGGTTCATCCAACATCTTCTTCACGGCTTCAGTAACTTCTTCATCAATCAATTCTATCTCATGAAACCGTTGAGGGTCTTTAACGTTTCCGGTGTATTCATGCATTAAACCGGAGCGGCAGCTTAAGGGAAGAATACCCCATGAAACCAAGCATCGAATGAGGCAATGTCGGTTAAACCGTTCGCTAGGAGGGCCCGGAGCTTAATGATTTGCGGTGCATACACTTGCGTTCTTTAGCAGTGAGCCATGGAGGCAGTGGATGGCTATTGCTAAGCCGCTGAGCACGATAACCCGACAGAGGGTTTTCATCAGCAGGTGCAGTGTTCAGACAGTAAAACCATGTTTGATTCCAGTCCTTTGGACGGCTGTGGTGTTTTGCATGAGGGAAGTCAACTTCTTTCCTTTTCTGAATTGATACGCCGCCAAGTACAGTGTTGGGGCCGTCAGAGAATTCGGTCCAGCGGTTCAAGTAGAAAAAGTCTCTGAAAAGCTCCACAGTTGGCTCCTCTTGAAGATAAATTTCGCAGAATACTTGAAAATTGCATATGTTGGACACAGAGTTTGGTCCAATATCTTGAGGATGGAGTTGAAAGTTGGCGAGCACATCCCGGAAAAACTTTGAACCGGGCGGGCTAAAACCCCGGTCCAGGTGTTGCATGAACACAATCACTTCCCCGGCTTGAGGTGTTGGAGGACATTCAGGGCCAGGAACTCGCCAATGGAGAACATCTTTCTTGGCCAAAGCGCCAGTCAAGACATACCCGTTAAGCTGCGTTTCAGTGATCCGGGACGGAACCCAATTGCATGCGGTGAATTGTTTTGTCATATTGGAAAGCAAACTTAAAATAAAGCACAAAGGACAGTTTATGATTCCAAGTTGATGTATACCAACCAGAGTTAAACAGAGAAATTATGTATGTTAAACCGATTATTGCTACTCAAGTTAGATGGTGGTTTAAGAGAGGGCTAATAGTACCAGGTGGGTTAGAATTTTTCAACAAGTTAAACCGCCTATGAGGGGAGCAACAGAGCTGAAAATTTGCTAAATGTTGCAGAAACAAGTCTCACACAATGATGAAGTTATTTTGGATCTAACATGCTTCAATAAAGGAAAATTTCTGCGACCTATAATGGCGTTAAGCAGAACAGAGAAGTTTGTGCGTTCTACTGAGGATTCTTTACAAAGAAGGAAGATCTACTAGTGCTAAAAATGGATACAGAGCAACTACCGCACGAGATCTACACCACTGTTGGCTCAAAGAAACTACGGCAGAAGCAAATGCGAAGAACTGAGATGAACAATGAACTATGCAGATGAACTCGCTAACCCTAGCATAGATCTAAAGGTGTGGAAGAGGGAAAACTTACCAGTACAGATCTACTGCGGAGGGATACCGCAAGCTCTGGTTCAATTCAGGATGATGCAGCGGCCGGGGACGAAGACGACAGTGCCCTCTGTGGTGGTGATGGAGGTCGAGCGGCAGGGGTTTGCGAGAGGAAGAAGAAGAGGCAAGGGGAGAGAATGGAAAGACCCACCGGCTTTATTTATAAGGACAAGAGGATAAGTGGCAGGCGCGAGAATCGAGGGGCCTGAAGCGGCAAAAAAGGGCGCAGCTGTCGCCTCGATCTCCGGGATATTATTATATGAAGGGAATCTTTTTAATCTTTTTTATACAGGGATGACATCATGATGATCCGTTGCTGTGTCCAAAGGATGACGTCACGACGGTTTAACAAAGTTTATAAGCGAAGACATCATGGCGGTTTACGAGTAATGAAGGAACATGTTCAGAGGATTTTTCTAAGTACTGAAGATTGACATGAACAGGTTCAAATCAATCTGGGGCCTAATGTTGGGGATATAACTACTGAGTATAAACCGCCCAGGAGGGGCATGTTCACACTCAACGATATTGAAGCCCATGAAGACCCAGAAGATGGCGCTTTACTATGAAGCTTAGAGGCCCGAAGCCCAAAGGCGGATTAGGGCCCATAGTGGTAAACCGCCATAGTCATGTAACTTGTATTGTAAGATAGGAAAGGAGAGACCGAGCCGGACGCTTGTATGAGCCGGCCTCGGAACTTTGTAAAACCGGCCTGGCATCAACCCGTGTATATAAAGGGACGACCCGGCGGCGGTTCAGGGACAAGAAACAACAACTCGAGAGCCAGGCATAGCTTGTTTAGCTCCCTAGTTATCGAGACCCCAATAATCCCATCACAACTAGACGTAGGCCTTACCTTCATCGAAGGGGCCGAACTACTATTGAAACCTTCGTGTCCTTTGTTCGGTTTAAACCCTTAAGCTAACCCATTGTGATGGCTCCACGACTATGTCCTTTCACGAGGACATCTGACGTGATATTTCCACGACATTCCCCAAGTTGCTTTCCACTCAAATCTTCTTTCCACCAAATCCAAATCCAATAAGAGAGAGTTGAGTGTTGGGGAGACTATCATTTGAAGCACAAGAGCAAGGAGTTCATCAACAACACACCATTTGTTACTTCTTGGAAAGTGGTGTCTCCAAGTTTGGCTAGGTGTCACTTGGGAGCCTCCGACAAGATTGTGGAGTTGAACCAAGGAGTTTGTACAGGCAAGGAAATCACCTACTTCGTGAAGATCTACCCCTAGTGAGGCAAATCCTTTGTGGGCGACGGTCATGGTCGGATAGATAAGGTTGCTTCTTCGTGGACCCTTCGTGGGTGGAGCCCTCCGTGGACTCGCGCAACCGTTACCCTTCGTGGGTTGAAGTCTCCATCCACATGGATGTACAATAGCACCACATATCGGAACCACAGCTCAAAAATCTTCGAGTCTCCAATTGTGTTTGCCTCCTCAAACTCTTCCCCTTTACCTTCATATGCAATTGTTTTACATTCCGCTTCTATACTCTAGAATTGCATGTGTAGGTTGATTGCTTGACCTGTGCTAAGTTGCTAAAATCTGCCAAGAATTAAAATTGGGAAAAGGCAAGGTTTTTATTTGGTCAAGTAGTCTAATCCCCCCCCCCTAGACATACTTTTGATCCTACAAGTGGTATCGGAGCTTTGGTCTCCATTTGCTTTAATTTCCATAGCTTTTGGTAGTCATAGCCTTGGTTTCACAACCTAGGATAGTATGGTGTCTAGCGACAGAAATTACCACCATAGAGGTCCTTACTTTGATGGTACTAATTTTGCTAGTTGGAACCATAAGATGAAAATGCATATTCTTGGACATAACCCTGCCGTATGGGCTATCGTGTGTATTGGCTTGCAAGGTGAATTCTTTGATGGGAGATAACCGAACCGTGAAGCTACTACAGAAGAGTTGAAGATGCTGCAATACAATGCTCAAGCTTCTGATATCCTCTTCAACGGACTGTGCCCTGAAGAATTCAACAAAATCAGCCGTCGTGAGAATGCAAAGGAAATTTGGGACACTTTGATTGACATACACGAAGGTACCAACTCCGTCAAGGAATCCAAATTGGATGTGCTTCAAAGTCAACTTGACAAGTTCAAAATGAAGGATGGTGAAGGCGCCGCTGAAATGTACTCTAGGCTTGCTCTCATCACAAATGAGATTGTCGGCTTAGGAAGTGAAGAGATGACCGACAAATTCATCATCAAGAAGATCCTAAGAGCCTTGGATGGAAAATATGATACCGTGTGCGAATTGATTCAAATGATGCCCAATTACAAGGATCTCAAGCCAACGGATGTTATTGGAAGAATTGTTGCTCATGAGATGTCACTAAAGGATAAGGAAGAGCTCCACAACAAGTCAAGTGGTGCTTACAAAGCCTCATGTGAAGCTCCCACATCATCAAGTGAGAAACAAACCTTCAATGAAGAATTGAGCCTAATGGTGAAGAACTTCAACAAGTTCTACAAGAGTAGAAGCAAGGAAAGAAGTTCCAAGTCAAGGTCCTACAATGACAAAAGATCTTCGAGTCGTGAGTGTAATTGCTACAATTGTGGAAGACCCGAACACTATTCCAATGAGTGTACGGCTCACTACAAAGGAAGAGAAGAATCTCCAAAGAGAAGAAGTAGAAGAGAAGAATCACCACCAAGAGAGAGAAGGAGTAGAGAGGATCGTTATGAACGAAGAACATCCCGGAGAAGCAAGGATTCGGAAAGGAAGGACAAATCATCAAATAGCTACACAAAACGGAGACATCAAGGTCATTTTGGTGAATGGGTATCCGGCTCCGACTCCGACCATCACTCCGAGAGAAGCTATCACTCCGACTCAGAACATACTCAAGATGAAGGTGTTGCCAGTCTAGCACTTGTGTCAACCAACTCCTATGACATATCTGACTCACCAAATGAAGGACTTGGAATATGCTTCATGGCTAAAGGCCCAAAGGTATTACACCCCAAGTATGTTGATTTCAATAGTGATGAAGATGACTTGTTAGGTGATGATGATTTACTTGTTGACAACTCTAGTGATGAATACTATGATGAAACGTCCAATAATCATGCTAATCAAGATAAAACAAATCACAATGATAAGGAGAGGATTGAGCTCCTAACTAAAGAACTAAACACTCTTAAGTGAGCTCCTGAAACTATCTTAGGAGATCATCAAGAACTTTCAAGGACTCATGAGAAGTTACGCTTTGAAAAGCTCAACCTTGACCAAGAACATGAGTTTTTAAAGGCTTTCAATGATGATCTTCGCAAGAAAAGTTCTTCTTACATTGCCAAGCGTTTACTCTTATCTACTTACATGCCTCAAGTTAAGTCTAATAACAAGAACAATAAAGATTCTTCCTCTAGTAGTAACAACAATCATCATGCTAAATCCAATGTTGTTGCTTCTAGTAGTTCTCTTGATTCCACTAACGATTCTCTTAGCCAAGTTACACTTGAACAAGAAAATAGCCTTTTGAAGGGAATTATAGAGAAAGTTGTTTACAAGAGTCTTGCCGGGAGTAAGCAATTCGAGGAAATTGTACGCAAGCAAGGAAGGCACCGGAAGAACCAAGGTGTTGGTTTTGAATGAAAGTTCAATGCCAATGGAGTTGAGTGGGAAGAAGATCAATACCCCAAGATGAAGTTTGTTCCTCAACAAGAGAAGTATGATCCTACTTCTTTCAAAGGGACACAAGCTCAAGATGATCTTCCACCACAAGACCACAAGCAGAAAGGCAAGGACAAGCTTCAAGAGGAGATTGATGCATTTGAAGAAGCAACTAAGGCCTTGGTCAAGTGGGTTCCCAAGACTACATCAAGTTCTCCTTCATCAAATACGACTACAACTCCAAGGATTCCCATCAAGATGGTGTGGATCCCAAAGAAGAAGAACTAGAGAGTTCTTGAGGGTGACTCCGCCAACATACTTCACTCTTATCATTTTGGCGAGGACAAGTGCAACCAACTTCCACATCTTGCACTAGTTCATGGAGTCACAAACCCTCTTGTTGGTAAGACAAGGGACAAGGTAACCTAATGCTATCATGGATATCATCTTGTGTGTTCATCACTATATGTTTATGGATATCCTTGTTTGTTCCTTGTGGGACTAACCCGTGTAGGTATTGAAAGTGCAACTCACTCCAAAGGATTTCTCCAAATGGTCTACATCAACATAGAGCATCCACATCTTCAACACCTACATGAAGTCATCATCGACAAAACCCAAGGTTAGTTCATCCCTCTTAGGGGGGATCTCACATCTAGGTGGAGCTTTACTCTAAGGATTGAGCTAAAGTAACTCTAATGGTGTGAACACAACAATGCATTATGTAAAATTGGTAACCCCACTTGAGCTTAAACGATGAGTATGACCTATGATCAAATGTTCTCATTTGACTCCTAAGTCAATATACTCACATATAGATGACCTAGTCATCGCCAATTGCTTGATAGATGCTAGAATTGGTTGTGCATGCTTTGTCACATATTTCATTTGCCATTTTATTGTGCGAGCACGTCGTTTGCATATTTTACTCATTCGAGGGCATCCACTTGTTGTTTTTTTGTTTGGTTTCTTTTTCTTTTGCCAAGTGGATGGACAAGAATGCCTAAGAACCTTCTCTAGCTATTTATGCTCTTCTTGTCTCAAACTCTATTCATGCTACATCACAAAGTTTGATCAAGACAGATTCGATCCACTCTGTGTGAGGAGCACTCGGAGTCCCCAATTCGTCATAGACTTAAACTTCCAAAACCTCTTTGTGCGTTTTGGTCTGACCGATTCATCCATTTCGGTCATACCAAGATCACTAAGTTGATCTAGGTTTTCAATCTCGGTGCAACCGATTTGAACTTTTCAGTCTCACCGAGTTGCAGCAACTGCTTGCAGTTTTGCATCTCGGTGCCACTGAGTTGTTCTACTCGGTCACACCGACAGGGTCTAGCTATATATACTCACGGGTCAAATATTTGGAAATTCTTCTGAAACTCTTCGCCCGCGCACAGCCAGCTCTGCATCATCGAGTCTCCAGATCATCCTCCTCGTCGCCAGTGACCTCCCGCCGCTGGTCTCTGCCCCCGTCAACGGGATTCGTCTCCGCCGTAGCAAGTCCACCACTGCATTAGGGTATGGACTTGATCTTGGTGCTATTCCTTACTCCGATTCCTAGCACATTGCATTGCCATGAATCTTGCCACAAGTGAAATCTTCTTATCCAGTAAAAATACTCCGTAGTTTAGACTTGAATTGAAAGTTTAGGGTTAGGTTTCCGCCGAATTCATCTCGGACCGACCGAGTTGTACAAATTGGTCTCACCGATTTTGCTTAGGCCATTGCACATGTGGTTCTCTGGCCGACCGAGAGTTGCAAATCGGTGTGACCGAGATCGATTCTTTGTGAAACCCTAGCAGTCTTGGTACCACCGAACCATGACTCCGTCCAACCGAGTTCACTAGTTTAGGTTCCGAAAGCTGCTTCGGTATCACCGAGTTTACAAATCGGTAGATGCGAAATGCTTTCTGTAGAAAACTAAAACTAAGTTTTTGAATCATTTTTTTGCAAAAACCTCTGTGCTTTGTGATGCTCATCTACTCTACCTCATCTACATCTATTCACAGGGTCTGCTGTCAGAATTTGCATCATGTCAAATCAGAGTGACAGTCAGAACAAGTCTAAGGAGCAAGTTCAGATGAGTGAGGGCACTAGTCCCTCCAGTACCTTAGATGAGGGTAGAAGGAGCACACCTAGTAACTTGCCCAAGGCAGCTACTAGGACAAGGAAGAAGAGAACCTCAGAATCTAAAGATGAGGACTATGTGGCTGTTGATGATGAGGCCACATCTAAGAAGAAGGTGCTGAAGAAGGAATTTGACACAGCTGCGGCCATTAAGCCTGGTATGAAGATCAAAGCACCTACAAGAAGAGTTCCAATGTCTAAAGCCAGAGCCTAAACTGCAGATGCTACTAAGTCAACAATAGAGCTCACTCTTGAGCCCAATGAAACTGGATATGGAAAGAATAGGAAAGAAAGGGTCAGGAAGACCTTTGCTAGAGTTGTTGGAAAGCCCTCAATGATGGAAGAATAGGAAGAGGTTGCTGCACCAGCACCTAAAGCTCAGAAGCTAATGGGAGATGCTATAAGATCAGAGGCTTCTCCATCTAAGCCCAAACATGCTCGCAAAGCTGCTGCTCCTAAACCCAAGACTGCACCTAAGAGGAACACTAGGAGCATTCCAGCAGAAGAAAAGAACAAGGCCCCAGTGCCTGAGGATGTTAATGAAGAAGAAGAAGATGATTCTCTTGTCTTGAGAAAGTTGAAGCCCAAGATCCCTGATCATAATGATACTCATCCAGTAGCTGAGATATGAAGCTCGGGAAGGGTGCAGGTCTGAGACTGTGGAGACAGACAGATCCCTATGCTGTTAGAAGAAGAACTGTTGTGGATTACAGGTTTCACACTAAGGAACAGCAGGATTTCTATGAGACAGTCATGCTTGACAAGAAGCCCATAGTATGTGACATGAGATGGGTAGACTGGAAATACATCAGGAAGAATGAAGAGCATTATCAAGGAGTGTATGATAGTTCCAATGCTTGTGGAGTAGATGACTTTGTTGGCCAGAAGCTCACCAAGTGGAATGATGAGCTCATCATGCAGTTTTACTCCATAGCTCATTTCTACCCAGATGGGAGAATTGTCTGGATGTCTGAAGGTACAAGGTACCAATACACTGTTGGGGAATGGTCTAAGTTGATAAATGCTCCAAAAGAGGATGAGGATGACTTGGATGTCTATGCCACTAAGAAGAAAGACCACAACTCTATGGCTAAAATGTACAGGGAGATCCCAGATGCTACTCTAGAGACACACAAGTTTGGATCTGTACATTACCTATTGTCAGGATTGCCTACTATCAACTGGATCCTAAGACATACTCTATTGCCCAAGTCAGGAGATCACAAGATGATCAGAGGCCATGCAATCAACTTGTTGCATATATTTGATGTGCCTCAGAAATTCAAAGTCATGAGTCTGATTGTGGAAACAATCAAAAGGACTACTGCTGATCAGAAGAGATCATGTGGATATGCCCCACAAATTCAGGAGCTCATAAACTCCAAGATGGGCACTAGCACATATCTTTTGGACAAAGAGCACTTACCCATATACCCTGATTTTGAGGACAACACCATTGTGATGGATGAAAATGAACCATCATCTGTGCAAGCACAAGAGAAGAAAGAGAAAGCAAGGGCTGAGAAAGCTGCCAAGATGCCAACTGCTGAAGAGGCATCTCAGTATTTCCTGAAGAGCAAGCAAGATCAGCTTGGCTACTTGATTGCCTCCACCTTGAGGGTTGAGAAGGGCTTGGCCACCCTGACTCAAAACCAGGAGAGCTTGGAGAGAATCATAGAGCAAAAGTTCTATGATCTTGATGTGAAGGTCACTGAGATCCAATCAGTTGTTGAGAAACTTCAGGAGGAAGTGGATGAGAATCAGGGCAAGTCTACCACAGATGCATTTGCTAGAGTGCCCAGAGGACAGAGATCTGTTGCAATGCCTATTCTAGACACCAGAGCTACATCATCTGCACTAGCAACGGCTTTAGTGCCACCAGCTCCAGCAGCCACTCCACCAGCTCAATCTACATCGACTAATGCTTTCGTCGTTCGAGTCATCTCTACACCACCACCAGAAGACCAAGCCTGGGAGTCCTTTTAGCACTACGCATTTTTTTGTGAACTTTTTGGTAACTTGTTGCCAAAGGGGGAGAAAAATGTATAGATCATAGGCTTCGAGCGAGAGTGTTGCATTTGCTCTCTCTTGTTTTTTTGGTGGTTGAACTTCGTGTTTGCTTGTTTGCTTGATACATTTTGCCTTTTGTGAGATACTTGGATGATCATGTGTTTGATCATATGCTATGCTACTTTAATGCTTGTTGGATGATATTATCTCTCATATTCTCGTATGATCATTCACTTTGCTTGGTGATGAGTGCATGTGTTAAATTATTATCATTTTGAGCGCTCCACCAAGATGTATGTGACATGGAAGAGTAACCCATGATCCTAACTCATTGTGCATTTGCAGTCCAAAGCAAATCTTAAATAATGCACTAATTTAGGGGGAGCTCTTGTTTTTCACATACTTCTCAAAGCGACAATGATTTTCAATCTTATTATCATTTGTCGAAGCTTTGATCTATATGTTGTCATCAATTACCAAAAAGGGGGAGATTGAAAGTGCAACTATCCCTGGGTGGTTTTGGTAATTCCTAACAACATATAGCTCATTGAGCTAATGCTATCTCAAGATAAATATTTCTGGAAAGCTCAATGGTTGGCATGGCATGAATGAGAAAAGTGAACCCCTCAAAATACTAAGCACAAAAGGATTGGCTCAAGCTCAAAGCACAAGACTCTACATTTTCTATTTTAGTGATCCAAGATCACATTGAGTCTATAGGAAAAGCCAATACTATCAAGGAGGGATGAGGTGTTGCTTAATGAGATTTTTCTCAAAATGCTTAGTGATATGCTCCAAAGCCCTCAACTACTTTCTCACATCCACATATGACCTAAACCAAAAGTCAAACTCAGCCCCACCGATTCTTTCTACCCGGCGCCACCGAGTTCAGATGTCATAGCCACCGCCACAAACCCTAGTCTAATCGGTGTCACCAATAGGGATCTCGGTCTCACCGAGATGGGATTGTAATCTCTCTATTTCCCTTCGTAACGTTTCGGCCTAACCGAGATGAGCGATCGGTCCCATCAAGAGTGCAATGCAAACTCCCTGTTTCCCTTTTGTAACGTTTTGGTCTCACCGAGATGAGCGAATTGGTCCCACCGAGTTTGCCTGACCAACTCTCTGGTTATCTTATTACCAAAGTCGGTCCCACCGAGTTTGCCTGACCAACTCTCTGGTTATCTTATTACCAAAATCGGTCCCACCGAGTTTGTGTAATCGGTCTCACTGAGATTACGTTATACCCTAACCCTAATGATATCTGTCCCATCGAGTTGACATGCCGGTCCCACTGAAAACCCTAACGGTCACATTATTAGCTAAATGGGTTCGATCGAGTTTCACAATTCGGTCCCACCGAGATTGGTAAATTGTGTGTAACGGTTAGATTTTATGTGGAGGCTATATATACCCCTCCACCCCCTCTTCATTCGTCGAGAGAGCCATCTGAACATGCCTACACTTCCAACTTACATTTTCTGAGAGAGAACCACCTACACTTGTGTTGAGGTCAAAGATATTCCAATCCTACCATATGAATCTTGATTTCTAGCCTTCCCCAAGTTGCTCTCCACTCAAATCTTCTTTCCACCAAATCCAAATCCAGTGAGAGAGAGTTGAGTGTTGGGGAGACTATCATTTGAAGCACAAGAGCAAGGAGTTCATCATCGACACACCATTTGTTACTTCTTGGAGAGTGGTAGCTCCTAGATTGGCTAGGTGTCACTTGGGAGCCTCCAACAAGATTGTGGAGTTGAACCAAGGAGTTTGTACGAGCAAGGAGATCGTCTACTTCGTGAAGATCTACTCCTAGTGAGGCAAGTCCTTCGTGGGCGATGGCCATGGTGGGATAGACAAGGTTGCTTTTTCGTGGACCCTTCGTGGGTGGAGCCCTCCATGGACTCGCGCAACCGTTACCCTTCATGGGTTAAAGTCTCGGTCAACATGGATGTACAATGGCACCACCTATCAGAACCACGGCTCAAAAATCTCCGAGTCTACAAATGCGTTTGCCTCCTCAAACTCTTCCCCTTTACCTTCAGATGCAATTCTTTTACATTTCGCTGCTATACTCTAGAATTGCATGTGTAGGTTGATTGCTTGACCTATGCTAAGTTGCTAAAATATGCCAAGAATTAAAATTGGGAAAAGG
>NC_041389.1:512594464-512602235 GCF_002162155.2 Triticum dicoccoides
CGCTCTAGACATACTTTCGATCCTACAACTGCATTTTATCTTTTATTTGGTCTTGTTTCAACGGCGGCGACTTGCACACCGGCACTAGCTGCTGCTGCTCCGGCTCTTGCTCGCGCTGCGGCTCCGTTCTTGCTATCGGTCGCGCTGCTACGCTGCTCTTATTTACATTCGTGCTGGCGCTCTGCTCTGCTATTGCTGTCGGTCGCATTGCTACTCTGCTCTTGCTCTCATTCGTGCTGCTGCTCTACTCTTGCTCTCACTGGCGCTGCTGCTGCTGTTGCACGACCTCTGGCAACTACAGGAGTTGCTGCTTTAGCACTCGCTCGTGGTGCTGTTACACAAGTTGCTCTCTGCTAGTGTGTTCCTTGCTCGAGTGCCTGCTAATTTAGATTATTTCTTCTCTGCTACTAGTGCTCAAACATCCTAAACATCTATGGCAATGCTCTGCTCCTAGTTCAATCAATTTCGATAATAAAATTGAGTTTCGATAGTAAAGTTCAGTTTCTTCAGTTAAGTTCAGAATGAACAGAATTTACAGCATCTGTCGGAGCGGCCGCTATCGACTGATGCATTTTACATCTAACACTTTTTGTTGATGTATTTTATATCATCTATTGCTGAGGATATTAGAGTCCCACATTAGATTAACATTGTCTGTCTTGTCCTGCTTCAGCCTCGCCGTCATACGCCTCACCGGAGCTGCTCCAACGACGAAACCATCCATCACAGTGGAGCAGTACCCTCGGCATCATATTCAGAAGCCTCAGATCTTCTTCCCTACCTCTGAAAGTCACACCAGCATCACCATCCTCCACGTCCAACCCAATGATCCTGAGGTCGACAAGGCTATGCCAAAGAGGTTGTACACTCGTCGCATCACTTTGTTACTCTGCATTCATGTTGATCCCTCAGGGATCCTTTGGTTCAAAGCAGTTGCAAATCTAGAAATAAATGAATCATGGTCACAAAGTTGATAGGGAGAAAACTAAATGAGCTTTTCAACCACAATTTTAATTGGTTTAGCAAGATAGCCATTATATGATACTAATGTGGACCAAATGTAAGCTCACAAAATATTTCGAGGTCAGGCTTTAGCCTGTTGAAGACTGCCTACTAGAATCGCCACTGGTTCAAAGAAAAAGTGAAGGAAAACATAGGAATTGGAAACTTTACTATGGTACTACTATTCGTGCATTTAGTTAGAAGGAATGGAGCAAAGCAAAACTTGAGGATTTTTTCCCTTTGGTGTCTCTTTCAAAGAAAAAACATAGGACTTTTAGTATCCACTTGGACGTCCTTTTCAACTTAATATGCATGGAGAATAGGACTAATTGCATTACTGGCATATTAAGATTCTTATTTGGTTTCATTTTCACGTGGTTTGACTTTAATTTGACCATGTTTCTCCATTCCTGTGTTTTTCCAATTCATGTGAACCAAACACCCAGGTTGACAGAAATCCTATGTTTGCAAATGCTCTGTTTTCCACGTGCATTCCTATCCTATTCGTATGTTTTTCCTGTCCTTACGTTTATATAATCCGCGAATTCTAAGGAGCCCTTAAAGATTTACTTCATTTTCAGATAGGTGTCAAAGAAAAATTTGTGTGTTATGTCCTGCTCCTGTTCTGATGTCATCCACCCCACCTGAGGTACACCATCGACGGAAGCGTTCACTGCAGCAGAGATTCCCCCTGCAGACTTCCTTTTGCTGCCTCAGATCATCTTCCCCGTTGTCGGCAGCCATGCCAACTACGTTACCATCATCGACTAAGCAGATGAACCTGAGGACTACATAGTTTCGGAAGGGAGGTCGCACTCTTTCGTGACTGCTTACATAATCATCGGTTATTATTACCTGCTACTTTATTGTCTTGTTCACCTCTTAGACTCCGAGTCAGATCCAAACTAATGTTCAAACTTGAGTTTTAAAATGCTTGTGGAGCACATTGAGGTAGCAACGAATAGTATCTATCTACTATCTGGTTCATCTAGGGTCTTCAATGTGGTTCATGTTGGGTGGGCAACAAACAATAGATGATCCATCGTCTATCTTTTTAAACTGGAGCTATAATCTATCCGCTATCGTATGTTTTGGATCTATCCACTCGTTTGCTACCATCTGTCTTGATTTCTGCATGCACCCTTTAGGCCTTACATAATCTAACTATGTTTTTCTATTATGCATGTCAGTTATTGTACACAATCGTACTGAACATGTAGAGAAAAAGAGAAGACCATTGGGTGGGAACATAAAGTCATGTAGACGCCACTCCATGGTGGGCGAAGTGCCCCCCTCCCCCTCCTGCCATTCCAGATTGTATTCCAAAGGAAGATAACTGTTCAGAGGGGGATTCAGAGGGAGCCGACCACTCCTATTTACCCCCTGAGGTGTTTGATCTAACCTCGCATGCTGATGTTGGTCATATCATGCATATGGCGCCTTGCATTGCCTACATTATACATCTTATATGTCATTAGCTTAGGTTAGATTTGCTTTGTGTGAATGCTACCTATTAGGTTTCTATATCATAATCCCACCCTTCCTAAATATTTGTCTTCTGAGAGATTTCAACAAGTGACTACATACGGAGCAAAATGAGTGAATCTACACTCTAAAATATGTCTATATACATCCATATGTGTTAGTCCATTTGAAATATCTAGAAAGACAAATATTTAGGAATGGAGGGAGTATACAGGAATTATGCAATGCCATCTTCTTTTGCCAGGCATCATATATGTGAATTATGAAATGACGTCATGTTTAGCTAGTCATCGTATATGTGAATTCTATTGTTCCATATTTATTTTTCATGATGTATTCCAATTGTTAACAATGTTTATGCATTCATCTACTCTTCCTGTGCATCAGCCAATTGAGTCGGTCATGGGAAAACCTGGAGTGAAAACAAGGTCTTCTGAGCAGTCAGTGCTACCTGTCGATGCAGATTTCTTGCGGGTTACAGATAGCTCCTCAGAGGAGGATTCGGAGACAGATGACCAGTCGCATCCCCCCCCTGAGGTGCATGCTCTAACTTGGCAGGGTTATATTGCTCATATCATGCATATGGTGTATTGCATTGACATGCCATCTGCTTAGATTGGACATGCTTTGTGTGAATGCCTCCTGTTTGCTTTCTATATCAGATATGTGAATTATGTAATGCCATGTTTTTCAGCCAGTTATGTGAATTATGCACCACCATCTAGCCAGACATCATATATGTGAATTATCTCATGCCATCCTTTTTTCATTACGTATTTCATTTGTCGATAATCTGTGTATATTGAACTACTCTTCGTGTGTATCAGCCATTTGAGCCGGTTATGGAAAAATTAGGAGTGAAAACAAGGTCTTCAGAGTAGGCAATTGTACCTATTGAAGCATATATCTCGATGGTTACAGGTAGCTCCTCAGAGGAGTATTCAGAGACAGATGACCAGTCCTATATCCCACCTGAGGTGTATGCTCTAATTTGCAATGTTTATATTTCTCATATCAACCATATGGTGTCTTGCATTGCTTAGTTTAGACATCATATGCACAATATTCAATTCCATCTGCTTAGTTTAGAGATCATACATGCGAGTGCCAGCTGCTTAGTATATGAATAAATTATGTCAATTATATCATGCCATCCTATATACTTAGACAACATGTATGCAAATTATTTCATCCCAAACTATTTTAGAAAGACCTCATATAGTTTTGTCATGTCATCCTGTTTAGATACTCATCATATGTTGAATTATGCCATTATATCATGTTAAGTTAATCATCATATATCTGAAACTATGTCATGTTATCCTGTTTAGTTAGCCATCATATCTCTGAAATTGTGTCATGTTGTCTTGTTTGGTTAGACAATATATATGTGAATTACCATATCTATGTATCATACAATGTCTGTACGTTCAATTTGTTTTCTTGTTTATGATCCATTTCAATTGGGGGGTGATGGCAGTATCTAAGGGAGCAAAAACCCGTTCTTCACTAAAGACGGTGCTACCCGTCGATGCAGATAGAACCATGGTTGTACTGGCCCACGAACTAGCCCCACCACACATAATTGAGACTCTTCTAGATTGCACACTTACACCGTTGGACAGAGAACCAGCTACAACCCATCTAACCCCAACCCCAGCGGATATTAACCCACTTCTAGATAACACAACACCATGTCCACCACAGAGTACCCCCACACAAGCAGTTTGTAAAGCAACTGCAGTGCCCAAAGCACGAAGACCACCACAACGAACCCAAACCCCACTATTAAAGCATAAGAACAACTATTCTCAGGCCAGATTCCGTAGCTATGGTCCATACTCCTTTCTCTTGCATCATTGTATTTACTGATACCAACTACTTTCCTATTTGAAGGATCCAATTGAAACTCCAATGGCACAACAGGTATGCCTTAAACCTATTTCTTTCACTGATTGTTGTTCTAACTTCTTGCTCTATGTTGATTTCACTTTTAGTTGTATAAACAGTTATGTTCTCATGTGATGCACATTACAAGTGTTGCCAGTTCTATGTAGTTTCTCACACTTATATTCTGTCTATGTTGTTGTGTCTTAAAAGTATATGATTTGAAGTGTGTCCCTATCTTGATTTGGCAACATAAACTAGAATGATAACAATACAGTGACCATAGTACATAGATATATGTTTGTTTCATGTTGTTATCTTGTCCACATAACTACTGAACCAGTTTACCAAAATTAGTTTCGTATACTACATGCTAAATCTGTGATGTGTCCGCTTGTTTCTCTTGTAGAATGCGAACAGAATATTGGAGAAGAGCACCCCCACTATCCACTGGTAGAGAAAGTAATGCAGATAAGGTTCAATATAGTGAGACAACCATGTTGGTCTCCAAGAAACATGATAAAAACGATTTTATAGACAGTGAGACAACCCCACAGTCATGCGTTGATGTAGTGTTCGAGTTAGTGGCCAGTACTGCTGGCACAAGCTCTTCGAACTCGTTGCCTGAATCACTTCATCTTCTTCAGTCTTGGCTACAAGCTGAAAGGCATCAGTCAGTTGTGCTGCAGCAAGAAGCCGAAGGACTGAGGAAGTCCCTTCAGAATTCAGATGCATACTTTCTGGTGCAACAGCAAGTGCTGGAGGATTTAAGCGCCAAACAAGAGAAAGTTAATAAGCATGCTAAGCATCTTGCCAGCATTATGGGTACCCAGGATATTGTTTCTTTAGCTCTTCTGAAGTGGTTTCAGTTCTGGACTTTTTTTGCTGCGGAGTGTATTTGCACTGGTTGCCAACTTTGATAACCAGTGTATGTGATATGCTACTTTGTTCCCTATATTTGCACTGGTGGCGGACTTTGATGCCTAGTGGATGTAATATGTGTAATAGCCGTGATAGTCTAGTGTAAGTTGATTGCTTATTTATTTCCGTGTTGTCTTCTTTATTTGTTTGCTTTTAGTTAGTGCAGTTCTTTTTCTGCGGTTTGCTAGTGGTTGCAATAACCTATTTATTAAAACTAGGCCACAATAACCATGGGCAACATATTTACTATAGTGACCATGGGCCTCCTACGCTTCGTAGAAACAATGGGCCTTCTATGAGCCATAGAAACAATGGGCCCTCTATGGGTCATATCATCAATGGGCCTTGTACAAGTCGTATGATCGATTGGCTAAACATGGGCCAATAACATACCGCATTATGGGTCGTAAACGGGCTAGATTTGCAATCATCCGTTCATGGGCCGACCATAATGGGCCGTCATAATTAGCCCAATTTGATGTCGATATGAAAATGGCCCAAAGGATTAACGGGCCGACTGTAACCACGGGCTGAATTTGGCCCACAAGTAGAAAAGGCCAGTAACGGGCCATAAGTAACCGATTGCTGGAAATGAGCCCAAGAATAAATGGGCCCTGTGAAGGCCGAAAGATAACACGGGATGGATACGGCCCAATGGAATAATGGGATGTTAATGGGTATAAAGCGGTACACTGTTCATTACGGGCCTTTTTCACCATGGGTCGTTAATGGGCCAAGAGTTACAAAGGGATCATATGGGCCGAAAGACGTCATGGGCCATATATGGGCCAGAAGTTACAATGGGCTGGAATCATATTGGACGGCCCAGATGATGCTACTGGGCCTAATTCAGATAGGCCGTAATGGGCCGTGACTTCGTGGGTTGTAAATGGGCTATATGCGAACATGCTGTTAGCAGGCTTTCCATGGGTCGGCCCACTACCTTTTGACCAAGTCAAATGGGCCGGCCTTTTCACCGGAATGGGCCTCTATTGGGCCATGCCATGTGTCGACGTATCATAGGGGGCTTCAGTCCAATGAGTGGATGTCATCTGTCCCAACGGTGAGCAGACACGTGGTTTCTCTGGCCAATGAGAAATTTACACATGGAAATCCCCATTGGTCTGGACTATTAGCGGGTTATCGGATCCAAAACCGGACCCGATAGCTTAACGGCGACCTGTTATGGTGGATGCCACGTGTCGGTCACCCTTGACAAAAGCACTTCCATGATATGCGATTTATCGTCACGGAAGTGGACACTTCCGTGATGATAATTTGGTAATGTCATGGAACACTTCTATGACAGCACAGGTATGACTATCTTTATTTTGTCATAAAATCATCATGGATGTACATGCGTCACACAAAACGTGACCTACTGTGACAAACATGTATCATCACAGAAGTGTATTTTTTTGTAGTGCCACCTGTGACTGTTCATCCATGGGCTCATGTTCATCCAGCCACCACTGCTCCTCCACCGCCTATTGTTCAACCAACCCTCTCCACGAGGTCCTATTCAACCACCCATCCATGGGCTACTATTCATCCAGCCCTCCACCGGCTACTGTTCAACCAGCCCTCCACGGGGTCATCCTGTTCATCCAGCCCCAACCGGCTCGATGGGGGTCATGTTCATCCAGCCGCAACAGCCTCTACACCCCCACGGGGTCCTATTCATCCAACCCACACTGAGAACTGTTCATCCAACCCCCAACGGGAACAATTCATCCAACCCCCAACAACACTCACAGTTCATCAAGAGGCAGCAGGTTCGATCGGCTTAAGTTAGCGGCAGTAGCGAAGGAATCGCTCGATTGGGTTCAGTTAACATCAAGGGATCGATCGAGGTTCAGTAACGTAGCTAGTGCAATTGCTCGGGTTCAGTAGGTGAATGCCTCGCTTGGGTTCAGTTAGAGCCCAACACCTCGCACCCACGAGCGTACATGTACGAGAGAAACACGCATCGCTCGGACCCCGACCACCCACCGTAACCGGGAACTCCCCGATATTTTCCTCGCCCTCGCTTCTACCACGGTTTTTTCCGTCATGGACGGCCCAAAGATTGTCATGTAGCTGCAGCTCCAGCCCGCCCAGGACGAAAAGCCCATTTTTTGTCATGAATTTTAGTCATAGAAGTAGGAGCCCACCACATCTATGATGATACTGGGTTTTGTCACAATTATCATCATAGAAGTGTCATAAGCATGACAGGGAAAAAATCGTTGGGCCCAAAATGTCACGGATGTGTCTTTTTTTTGTAGTGTTATCTTCCTCACTCATACAAAAAAACCGCTCACCTTCTTCCTCACTCGTATAGAAAATGTCTGCTCCACTCCTTCCACTCCTACAGAAAACCCTAGCCCTCCTTTTTCCCCACTCGCATTGCCACTAGGCTCGTCTCTAGCTACTCTGCTCAAACCCGTGAGCTCGGCACAACGCCCACAAGGAAAATGGAGTCGGCTGGCTCCAA
>NC_041389.1:512602453-512642311 GCF_002162155.2 Triticum dicoccoides
GTAGAATCTCCGGTTGACCACATCAGCGATCTCCCGGACGACATCCTTGGGGAGATCATCTCGCTTCTCCCCACCAAGGATTGCTGCCGCACACAAGTCCTCTCAACTCGGTGGTGCCCTTTATGGTGCACTGTGCCGCGCAATCTCGACTATCATCAGGTATCTGTGCTTCCTGAATTTGATCTCGTCAGAGCCATCGTCTCCTCTCACCAGCAGGGCCCCGTTCAACGCCTCTGCATCCCGACAGGCTACCTACTATCCATACCCTGCATGGTGGACGCTTGGCTGACATCCCCTGAATTCAAAAAACGCAAGCAGTTTGAGTTCTACCATTGCCACAAAAAGTTTCATACCACGAACCGAACGCCAATAATTTGTTCCCACACCTCTATTGTCCATCTCATGGTTTTACTCCTCTGTCCACACCGCCACCTTCACCCGGTGCCATCTACCATACGATCTGGTACAAATGCTTCAACTCCCACTGCTAAAAAAAACTTTCGCTTGTGGTGGTTTATCTGTTGGAGGCCTCACTGCACAACATCATCCACTCCGGTTGCCCTGCCCTGGAGCGCTTGTTGATTGTTTGGGGAATAGAAAACCCTATCAGTTGTCTCCAAACAAAGTAGCCTCACCTTAAAAGCATTGGAATTTGTTTTAAAGGATAGCAGCTCATCATCGAAGATGCCCCTTCACTTCAAATGTTGCTCCTTGATAATTGTTATAAACCTTCGCAAATAACTGTCATCTCTGCGCCCAAACTGGAGACCTTGGGTGTAATTCGTGATCCGTTTAATGATCGCGACAAGTTGGTGTTTGGCTCCTCACTTTTTCAGGTACTGTGTATTATCATCTACACATTTGTAATCATAAGCTTAATTTTCATATGTGCGCATAAGTTTTATATCATCTTGGAGTACACTTTGGGTACTAATATTATGTTATATGCTCAGTGAAGAGTTCGTCCATGGATAGCCTATCAATGCTCCTGGATTCTATCAAGATCTTATATATCGGAATGTTTAGTTATGATCTAAACATAATTATTGGCTTGCTGCGATGCTTTCGATGTCTGGAGAATTTATATATAGAGGTGATGATTCCATGGACATCGAAAGCCCCTATATATTGTACTAGAATTAACCGTTCAATTGTCTCTCTTTCGACATGCTCTTTTTTCAGACCTTAGTTGTTTTCAATATTCATGTCTACTTAGGCACTAACACATGGAGAAAAACATATAACCAATCGGTGGCGTAATAAGCACAAGGATTTTCTCAGTTCTCATGACATTCATTTGAGGACAATAACGATGGAAAGATATGCATCCAACGAGGCAAACAGAAGTTTGTCACATTCTTCCTGTTGAATGTGAGGTTACCATTGTCCATGAGGCTCAAGTTTTTCAACAAGGGATTTCTCACGGACGGACATTTTGAACAACAAAAAAAGAAGTTTCAGGTGGACAAATGGGCTTCTGAACGTGTGATACGTCTCCAATGTATCTATAATTTTTGATTGTTCCATGCTATTATATTCCCTGTTTTGGATGTTTATGGGCTTTACTAAACACTTTTTTATCATTTTTGGGACTAACCTATTAACCGGAGGCCCGACCCAAATTGTTGTTTTTTGCCTATTTCAGTGTTTCGCAGAAAAGGAATATCAAACGGAGTCCAAACGGAATGAAACCTTCGGGAGAGTTATTTTTGGAACAAATGCAATCCAGGAGACTTGGAGTGGATGTCAAGAAGCAAACGAGGCGGCCACGAGGGTCCAGGGCGCACCCTAGGGGGATGGGCATGCCCCCCACCCTCGTGGGGCCCTCATGGCTCCCCTAACCGAGTTGCTTTGCCTATATATATCTACGTACCCCGAAAACATCCAGGAGCACCACGAAACCCTATTTCCACCACCACAACCTTCTGTACCCGTGAGATCCCATCTTGGAGACTTTTCCAGCTCTCTGCCGGAGGGGGAATCGATCATGGAGGGCTTCTACATCAACGCCATAGCCTCTCCGATGAGTGCTGAGTAGTTTACCACAGACCTTCGGGTCCATAGTTATATCTAGATGGCTTCTTCTCTCTCTTTGAATCTCAATACAATGTTCTCCTAGATCTTCTTGGAGATCTATTCGATGTAACTCTTTTTGCAATGTATTCGTCGAGATCCGATGAATTGTGGGTTTATGATCAAGTTTATCTATGAGAAATATTTGAATCTCCTTTGAATTCTTTTGTGTATGATTGGTTATCTTTGCAAGTCTCTTTGAATTACCAATTTGGTTTGGATTACTAGATTGATCTTTCTTGCAATGGGATAAGTGCTTAGCTTTGGGTTCAATCTTGCGGTGTCCTTTCTGAGTGACAGCAGGGGCAGCAAGGCACGTATTATATTGTTACCATCGAGGATAAAAAGATAGGGTTTATATCATATTGCTTGAGTTTATCCTTCTACATCATGTCATCTTGCCTAATGCGTTACACTATTCTTATGAACTTAATACTCTAGATGCATGCTAGATAGCGGTCGATGTGTGGAGCAATAGTAGTAGATGCAGGTAGGAATTGGTCTACTAATCTTGGACGTGATGCCTATATACATGATAATGCCTAGATATGCTCATACTATGCACTTCTTTATCAATTGCTCGATAGTAATTTGTTCACCCACCGTAATACTTATGTTATCTTGAGAGAAGCCACCAGTGAAACCTATGGCCCCCAGTTCTATTTTCCATCATATAAGTTTTTGATCTACTTTATTTTGCATTCTTTACTTTCCAAACTACATCATAAAAATACCAAAAATATTTATCTTATCTTATTATCTCTATTAGATCTCACTTTCACAAGTGGTCGTTAAGGGATTGACAACCCCTTTATCGTGTTGGTTGCGAGATTCTTGTTTGTTTGTGGAGGTACGAGGGACTTGGAGTGTAGCCTCCTACTGGATTGATACCTTGGTTATCAAAACTGAGGGAAATGCTTACGCTACATTGCCGCATCACCCTTTTCTCTTCAAGGGAAAAACCAACGCATGCTCAAGAGGTAGCACGGAGGATTTCTGGTGCCGTTGCCAGGGAGGTCTACGCACAAGTCAAGACATACCAAGCACCCATCACAAACTCTTCTCCCTCGCATTACATTATTTGTCATTTGCCTCTCGTTTTCCTCTCCCCCACTTTACCCTTGCCGTTTTATTCGCCCTCTCTTTCCCTTCACCTATTTTTCGCTTGCCTTTTGTGTGCTTGTGTGTTGGATTGCTTGTCATGTGGCTCAAGATAATACTAAATTGTGTGATTTTTCCAATACCAACAATAATGATTTCCTTAGCACTCTGATTGCTCCTCTTACCGATGCTGAATCTTGTGAAATTAATGCTGCCTTGTTGAATCTTGTCATGAAAGATCAATTCTCTGGCCTAACTAGTGAAGATGCCGCTACTCATCTAAACAACTTTGTTGATTTGTGCGATATGCAAAATAAGAAAGACATGGATAATGATATTGTTAAATTGAAGCTATTTCCTTTTTCACTTAGAGATCGTGCTAAAACTTGGTTTTCGTCTTTGCCTAAAAATAGTATTGATTCATGGAATAAGTGCAAAGATGCTTTTATCTCTAAGTATTTTCCTCCCGCTATGATCATCTCTCTTAGAAACGATATTATGAATTTTAAGCAACTTGATCATGAACATGTTGCACAAGCTTGGGAGAGGATGAAATTAATGATTTTCAATTGCCCTACACATGGATTAAATTTATGGATGATCATACAAAAACTTTATGCTAGATTGAATTTTGCTTCTAGAAATCTTTTAGATTCGGCCGTGGGAGGCACTTTTATGGAAATCACTTTAGGAGAAGCTACTAAACTCCTAGATAATATTACGGTTAATTATTCTCAATGGCACACCGAAAATCTACTAGTAAAAAGGTTCATGTGGCAGAAGAGATTAATGTTTTGAGTGGAAAGATGGATGAACTTATGAAATTGTTTGCTAATAAGAGTGCTCCTATTGATCCTAATGACGCCTCTATCTAAATTGATTGAGAATAATTATGAATCTATGGATGTGGATTTTGTTGGTAGGAATAATTTTGGCAACAACGCGTATAGAGGAAACTTTAATCCTAGGTCGTTCCCTAGTAATTCCTCTAATAATTTTGGTAATTCCTACAACAACTCTTATGGAAATTTTAATAAGATGCCCTCTTATTTTGAGATTAGTGTTAAAGAATTTATGATCTCTCAATAGAATTTCAATGCTTTGCTTGAAGAAAAATTGCCTAAGATTGATGAATTGGCTAGGAACGTGGATAGAATTTCTCTTGATGTTGATTCTTTGAAACTTAGATCTATTCCACCTAAGCACGATATCAATGAGTCTCTCAAAGCCATGAGAATTTCCATTGATGAGTGCAAAGAAAGAACCGCTAGAATGCTTGCTAAGAAAGATTGCTTTGTAAGAGTTTGTTCTTCTAATTTTCATGATAATAATGATGAAGATCTAAAAGTGATTGATGTGTCCCCTATTAAATATTTGTTTTTCAATATGAATCTTGGTAATAATGGTACTAGAGATGATTCAACTTTAGTTAAAAGGCGTCCCAACGATTCGGAGTTTTTAGATCTTGATGCTAAAATTGGTAAAAGTGGGATTGAAGAGGTCAAAACTTTACATAGCAATGAACCCATTATTTTGGATTTCAAGGAATTTAATTATGATAATTGTTCTTTAATAGATTGCATTTCCTTGTTGCAATCCGTGTTAAATTCTCCTCATGCTTATAGTCAAAATAAAGCTTTTACTAAACATATCATTGATGCTTTGATGCAATCTTATGAAGAAAAACTTGAATTAGAAGTTTCTATCCCTAGAAAACTTTATGATGAGCGGGAACCTACTACTAAAATTAAAATTAAAGATCATGAATGCTATGCTTTGTGTGATTTGGGTGCTAGTGTTTCCACAATTCCAAAATCTTTGTGTGATATGCTAGGTTTTCGTGAATTTGATAATTGCTCCTTAAACTTGCACCTTGCGGATTCCACTATTAAGAAACCTATGGGTAGGATTAATGATGTTATTATGTTGCAAATAGGAATTATGTGCACGTAGATTTTATTGTTCTTGATATAGATTGCAATCTTTCATGTCCTATTATTCCTGGTAGACCTTTCCTTAGAACGATTGGTGCAATTATTGATCTGAAGGAAGGAAATATTAGATTCCTATTTCCATTAAGGAAAGGCATGGAACAATTTCCTAGAAATAAAATCAAATTACCTTATTAATCTATTATGATAGCCACTTATGAATTGGATACCAAAGATGGCAATACTTAGATCTATTCCCGCTTTTATGCCTAGCTAGGGGCGTTAAAGGATAGCGCTTGTTGGGAGGCAACCCAATTTTATTTTTGTTCCTTGCTTTTTAGTTCCTCTTTAGTATTAAATAATTCATCTAGCCTCTGTTTATATGTGGTTTTATGTTTTAATTAGTGTTTGTGCCAAGTAGAACCTTTGGAAAGACTTGGGTGAAGTCTATATGATCTTGCTGTAAAAAACAGAAATTTTAGCGCTCACGAGATTAGCTGCCATGTTTTATTGGGGAGCTATTTTAGGTCGATTATTTTTGAATATGATTAATAGGCACATTCCTCACGTCCACCAATTTATTTCAGAATTGTTGGAGTTACATAAGTATTCGAAAGTTACAGATTGCTACAGACTGTTCTGTTTTTGATAGATTCTGTTTTTCGTGTGTTGTTTACTTATTTTGATGAATCTATGGCTAGTATCGGGGGGTATGAACCATAGAGAAGTTGGAATACAGTAGGTTTAACACCAATATAAATAAAGAATGAGTTCATTACAGTACCTTAAGTAATGGTTTTTCTTTCTTGCACTAATGGAGCTTATGAGATTTTCTGTTGAGTTTTGTGTTGTGAAGTTTTCAAGTTTTGGGTAAAGATTTGATGGACTACGGATTAAGGAGTGTCAAGAGCCTAAGCTTGGGGATGCCCAAGGCACCCCAATATAGATTCAAGAACAACCAAAAGCTTAAGCTTGGGGATGCCCCGGAAGGCATCCCCTCTTTCGTCTTCGTCTATCGGTAACTTTACTTGGGGCTATATTTTTATTCACCACATGATATGTGTTTTTCTTGGAGCGTCTTGTACGATATGAGTCTTTGATATTTAGTTTAACACAATCATCCTTTCTGTACACACCTTTTGGGAGAGACGCACATGATTCGGAATTTATTAGAATACTCTATGTGCTTCACTTATATCTTTTGAGCTAGATAATTTTGCTCTAGTGCTTCACTTATATCTTTTTGGAGCACGATGGTGGTTTTATTTTGTAGAAATTATTGATCTCTCATGCTTCACTTATATTATTTTGAGAGTATTTTATAATAGCATGGTATTTGCTTTGGTTATGAAATTAGTCCTAATATGATGGGCATCCAAGTTGGGTATAATAAAAACTATCATATAGAGTGCATTGAACACTATGATAAATTTGATACTCGATAATTATTTAGAGATATAGAGGTGGTAATATTAGAGTCATGCTAGTTGGGTAATTATGAAATTGAGAAATACTTGTGTTAAAGTTGGCAAGTCTTGTACCACGCACGTGTGGTAAAAGTTGTGTAACAAATTTGTAGCATGGGGTGATGTTTGATTGCCTTCCTTATGTGTGGAGGTCGGGATCCCGCGATGGTTAACTCCTACCAACCCTTCCCCTAGGAGCATGCGTAGTAGTACTTTGCTTTGAGGGCTAATAAACTTTTGCAATAAGTATATGAGTTCTTTATGACTAATGTGAGTCCATGGATTATATGCACTCTTACCCTTTCATCATTGCTAGCCTCTACAGTACCGTGCATTGCCCTTTCTCACCTTGAGAGTTGGTGCAAACTTCGCCGCTGCATCCAAACCCCGTGATAAGATACGCTCTATCACACATAAACCTCCTTATATCTTCCTAAAACCAGCCACCATACCTACCTATTATGCCATTTCCATAGCCATTCTGAGATATATTCCCATGCAACTTTTCACCATTCTATTTATTATGACACATTCCATTATTGTCATATTGATTTTGCATGATCACGTAGTTGATATTGTATTTGTGGAAAAGCCACCTTCATAATTCTTTCATACATGTTGCTCTTGATTCATTGCATACCCCGGTACACCGCCGGAGGCATTCACATAGAGTCATATTTTGTTCTAAGTGTTGAGTTGTAATTCTTGACTTGTAAATCAATAAAACTGTGATGATCTTAATTATTAGAGCATTGTCCCAAGTGAGGAAAGGATGATGGAGACTATGATTCCCCCACAAGTCGGATTGAGACTTCGGACTTTATGAAAAATAAAAGAGGCCAAAGAAGCCCAAATAAAAAAAGAGGCCAAAGAAGCCCCCCAAAATAAAAATAAACAATGAGAGAAAAAGAGAGAAGGGACAATGGTACTATCCTTTTTCCACACTTGTGCTTCAAAGTAGCACCATGATCTTCATGATAGAGAGTCTCCTATGTTGTCACTTTCATATACTAGTGGGAATTTTTCATTATAGAACTTGGCTTGTATATTCCAATGATGGGCTTCCTCAAAATGCCCTAGGTCTTCGTGAGCAAGCAAGTTCGATGCACACCCACTTAGTTTCTTTTGTTGAGCTTTCATATATTTATAGCTCTAGTGCATCCGTTGCATGGCAATCCCTCCTCATGTTGACATCAATTGATGGGCATCTCCATAGCCCATTGATTAGCCTCGTCAATATGAGACTTTCTCTTTTTTTTTTTCTCCAAAGAACCTCCATCATCATATTCAATTCCACCCATAGTGCTATATCCATGGCTTACGCTCATGTATTGTGTGAGAGTTAAAAAACCTTGAGCGTGTTAAAAAGTATGAACCAATTGCTTGGCTGAAACCAGGGATGTGCATGATGGGAGTATTTTGTGTGACGAAAATGAAGCATAGCCTAACTATATGATTTTGTAGGGATAAGCTTTCTTTGGCTATGTTATTTTGATAAGACATGCTTACTTGTTAGTATGCTTGAAGTATTACTATTTTTAGGTCAATATGAACTTTTATCTTGAAGCATTTGGATCTGAACCTTTATGCCACAATAAATAAAATTACATTGAGAAATATGCTAGGTAGCATTCCATATCAAAAATTCTGTTTTTATCATTTACCTACTCGAGGACGAGCAGGAATTAAGCTTGGGGATGCTTGATACGTCTCGAACATATCTATATTTTTTTATTGTCCCATGCTATTTTATTACCTGTTTTGGATGTTTATGGGATTTACTAAACACTTTTATATCATTTTTGGGACTAACCTATTAACCGGAGGCCCAGCCCAAATTGCTGTTTTTTTTTCCTGTTTCAGTGTTCCGCAGAAAAG
Organism: Triticum dicoccoides; assembly: GCF_002162155.2. Lineage (NCBI taxonomy): Eukaryota > Viridiplantae > Streptophyta > Magnoliopsida > Poales > Poaceae > Triticum > Triticum dicoccoides. The sequence goes on from NC_041389.1 coordinate 512,610,903, forward strand.
GAAGATCAAGTCCAAACAGAATGAAACCTTAGGGAGAGTTATTTTTGGAACAAACGCAATCTAGGAGACTTGGAGTGGACGTCAAGAAGCAAACGAGGCAGCCACGAGGGTCCAGGGCGCGCACTAGGGGGGTGGGCGCACCCCCCACCCTCGTGGGCCCCTCGTGGCTCCCCTGACCGACTTCCTTCGCCTATATATATCTACGTACCCTGAAAACATCCAGGAGCACCATGAAACCCTACTTCCACCGCTGCAACCTTCTGTACCCGTGAGATCCCATCTTGGAGCCTTTTCCGGCGCTCTGCCGGAGGGGGAATCGTTCACGGAGGGCTTCTACATCAACGCCATAGCCTCTCCAATGAGTTGTGAGTAGTTTACCACGGACCTTCGGGTCCATAGTTGTTAGCTAGATGGCTTCTTCTCTCTCTTTGAATCTCAATACAATGTTCTCGCCCACACATGGAGGGGTTCAGCAGCCCCCATAGCAACCCGGGCCAAAGCATGCGCCACATGGTTACAATTCCAGGTCAAAACATGAATTCAGAGAAAACAAAAGAGGCATGGCACAGGCTTCTTGCTTCTCTGAAGACAACTCCCAGCTCCGCAGCGTCATGGCCCCGCCCTTTAAGTGCAGAAATCATTGTCAAACTGTCCGATTCAAAACTGATAAGTTGTGCACCCAGATCAGCTGCCCCTTCAATACCTCGCATACAAGCGATCACTTTCGCATGCAGTGCAGATCTTACATGGTTCATTTTGCCAGCAGCAGCCGCCAGGAAATCGCCAGTTTCCTCTCCCGTAATGAAACCCCATGCACCAGTCTCAGACTCCACATGAAAAGCAGCATCCATATTGATCTTGATCAAGTTTGTAGCTGGAGGGATCCAAACCTGGGGTTGTTGCGGCTAGGGCGTTTTCTGAATGTTCACCCAAGTGAAATCAGTCAAGTGTTTTGTGATGAAAAAACTGATTTCTGTTGTCGTCTTTTGTACTTCACCTGCATAGGCTTTGTTCCTCGACGTCCACCAGTCCCAAAGGAGCACAGCAACGCGCAGCTTCTTTTCTTGCTGCATAGCGCAAACATGGCGTATAATATCTTGATGATCTTGACACTGGCATGGTGGATTTGTTCTTTGTTAATTGTAGCGTACCATAGCAGAAATGACACTGTAGCTCACTGTAGTTGCATTGCTTACCTGGGACATAGGCTGAACCTAGCTCCACTACTGCTCGTACTCCCCTCCGCCTACCACTACACTGTCGCATCTTCCATGGCTCATGTTCCTTCCCGTCCGAGGCCTCTCCATCGTTATCCGCCTTGGTTCGCTCGAGGTACCCGCCGCCGTCTGGCGTTGTCAAGATGGTCAACAACTGAGAGGAATTAGGAGATGACTATACGCGGAGAGGCTGATAGTAGGGACCCACTAGGGTCATTGCATTACGCAAGCACGTGCCTCGTTAGTACAAGCAAAAAAACTTCCTCCTAGTTGTTTGACAACTAGGTCCCACGCCACTGTTAATGTAGTCAATAAACGAGAAAATTACACAATGAGCGGATAACACCAGGGACCCAGGAGCTCGCCCAGTTGTTTTTTTAGTTTTAGAGAAAGAGCTCAATCAACTACGGGCTGTGCGGGGGCTGTGGCCCGTCTAGCCCATGCTTACGCTTTTATCTAAGCACGTGACGATCCTAGTTCCTTTGCTCAAAAAAACATGACGGGCCCAATTGATATCTTTTTTCTTTCTGAAAATGGCTAGCTTAGTTTTTTTGGAGAATACGCAACTGAGGCCTACTTGCTTTTCTCAGCCCAGCTGGGCTACAAATCTTTCAAGACGAGGAGGGATGTGTTGGGGAACGTTGCATAAAATAAAAAATTCTACGTTCACCAAGATAAATCTATGAGTTCATCTAGCAATGAGAGAGAGGAGTGCATCTAGATACCCTTGTAGATTGCGTGCGGAAGCATTCAAGAGAACGGGATTGAGGGAGTCGTTCTCGTCGTGATCCAAATCACCGGAGATCCTAGCGCCGAACGGACGGCACCTCCGCGTTCAACACACGTACGGTCAGCGTGACGTCTCCTTGTTCTTGATCCAGCAAGGGGGAAGGAGAGGTTGATGAAGATCCAGCAGCACGACAGCGTGGTGGTGGATGCAGCAGGACTCTGGCAGGGCTTCGCCAAGCAACTACGGGAGGAGGAGGTGTAGCAGGGAGGGGAGGGAGGCGCCAGGGTGTTGGGTGCGGCTGCCCTCCCACCCACCCCCCCTCTTTATATAGGGACCCCAGGGGGGGCGCCGGCCCTAGAGATGGGATCTCTAGGGGGGCAAGGGGGGTGGAGTGCCCCCCAAGGCAAGTGGAGGCGCCCCCTCCCCTAGGGTTCCCAACCCTAGGCGCAGAGGGGGCCCAGGGGGGCGCACCAGCCCACTAGGGGCTGGTTCTCCTCCCACTTCAGCCCATGGGGCCCTCCGGGATAGGTGGCCCCACCCGGTGGACCCTCGGGACCCTTTCGGTGGTCCCGGTACAATACCGGTGACCCCCGAAACTCTCCCGATGGCCGAAACGGCACTTCCTATATATAATTCTTTACCTCCGAACCATTCCGGAACTCCTCGTGACGTCCGGGATCTCATCCGGGACTCTAAACAACTTTCGGTTTGCTGCATACTCATATTCATACAACCCTAGCGTCACCGAACCTTAAGTGTGTAGACCCTACGGGTTCGGGAGACATGTAGACATGACCGAGACGGCTCTCCAGTCAATAACCAACAGCGGGATCTGGATACCCATGTTAGCTCCCACATACTCCTCGATGATGTCATCGGATGAACCACGATGTCGAAGATTTAAGGAACCCCGTATACAATTCCCTTTGTTAATCGGTATGTTACTTGTCCGAGATTCAATCGTCGGTATCCCAATACCTTGTTCAATCTCGTTACCGACAAGTCACTTTACTCGTATCGTAATGCATGATCCCGTGACCAGACACTTGGTCACTTTGAGCTCATTAGGATGATGCATTACCGAGTGGGCCTAGAGATACCTCTCCGTCATACGGAGTGACAAATCCCAGTCTCGATCCGTGTCAACCCAACAGACACTTTCGGGAATACCTGTAGTGCACCTTTATAGTCACCTAGTTACATTGTGACGTTTGGTACACCGAAAGCACTCCTACGGTATCCAGGAGTTACACGATCTCATGGTCTAAGGAAAAGATACTTGACATTGGAAAGGTTCTAGCAAAACGAACTACACGATCGTGTGCTATGCTTAGGATTGGGTCTTGTCCATCACATCATTCTCCTAATGATGTGACCCCGTTATCAATGACATCCAATGTCCATAGTCAGGAAACCATGACTATATGTTGATCAACGAGCTAGTCAACTAGAGGCTCACTAGGGACATATTGTGGTCTATGTATTCACAAGCGTATTACGATTTCCGGATAATACAATTATAGCATGAACAAAAGACAATTATCATGAACAAGGAAATATAATAATAATCATTTTTTTATTGCCTCTAGGGCATATTTCCAACAGTCTCCCACTTGCACTAGAGTCAATAATCTAGTGACATTGTGATGAATCGAACACCCATAGAGTTCTGGTGTTGACCATGTTTTGCTCGCGAAAGAGGTTTAGTCAACGGATCTGCGACATTCATATTCGTATGTACTTTGCAAATATCTATGTCTCCATCTTGAACATTTTCACAGATGGAGTTGAAACGACGCTTGATGTGCCTGGTCTTCTTGTGAAACCTGGGCTCCTTGGCAAGGGCAATAGCTCCAGTGTTGTCAAAGAAGAGAGTGATTGGCCACGACGCATTGGGTATGACTCCGAGGTTGATGATGAACTCCTTCATCCATATTGCTTCATGTGTTGCCTCCGAGGCTGCCATGTACTCCGCTTCACATGTAGATCCCGCCACGACGCTCTGCTTGCAACTGCACCAGCTTACTGCTCCATGATTCAACATATACACGTATCCGGTTTGTGACTTAGAGTCATCCAGATCTATGTCGAAGCTAGCGTCGACGTAACCCTTTACGACGAGCTCTTTGTCACCTCCATGAACGAGAAACATGTCCTTTGTCCTTTTCAGGTACTTCGGGATATTCTTGACCGCTATCCAGTGTTCCTTGCCGGGATTACTTTGGTACCTTCCTACCAAACTTACGGCAAGGTTTACATCAGGTCTGGTACACAGCATGGCATACATAATAGATCCTATGGCTGAGGCATAGGGGATGACACTCATCTCTTCTTTATCTTTTGCCGTGGTCGGGCATTGAGCCGAGCTCAATCTCACACCTTGCAATACAGGCAAGAACCCTTTCTTGGACTAATCCATTTTGAACTTCTTCAATATCTTATCAAGGTATGTGCTTTGTGAAAGACCTATGAGGCATCTCGATCTATCCCTATAGATCTTGATGCCTAGTATGTAAGAAGCTTCTCCAAGGTCCTTCATTGAAAAACACTTATTCAAGTAGGCCTTAATGTTGTCCAAAAGTTCTATATCATTTCCCATCAAAAGTATGTCATCTACATATAATATGAGAAATGCTACAGAGCTCCCACTCACTTTCTTGTAAATGCAGGCTTCTCCATAAGTCTGCATAAACCCAAACGCTTTGATCATCTCATCAAAGCGAATGTTCCAACTCCGAGATGCTTGCACCAGCCCATAAATGGATCGCTGGAGCTTGCATACCTTGTTAGCATTCTTAGGATCGACAAAACCCTCTGGCTGCATCATATACAGTTCTTCCTTAAGATAGCCGTTAAGGAATGCCGTTTTGACGTCCATTTGCCATATCTCATAATCATAGTATGCGGCAATTGCTAACATGATTTGGACGGACTTTAGCTTCGCTACGGGAGAGAAAGTCTCATTGTAGTCAACCCCTTGAACTTGCCGATAACCCTTAGCGACAAGTCGAGCTTTATAGATGGTAACATTACCATCCGCGTCCATCTTCTTCTTAAAGATCCATTTGTTTTCTATCGCTCGCCGATCATCGGGCAAGTCTGTCAAAGTCCATACTTTGCTTACATACATGGATTCTATCTCGGATTGCATGGCTTCAAGCCATTTGTTGGAATCTGGGCCCGCCATCGCTTCTTCATAGTTCGAAGGTTCACCGTTGTCTAACAACATGATTTCCAGGACAGGGTTTCCATACCACTCTGGTGTGGAACGTGTCCTTGTGGACCTAGGAAGTTCAGTAGCAACTTGATCCGAAGTACCTTGATCATCATCATTAATTTCCTCTCCAGTCGGTGTAGGCACCACAGGAACATTTTCCTGAGCTGCACTACTTTCCGGTTCGAGAGGTAGTACTACATCGAGTTCTACTTTCCTCCCACTTACTCCTTTCGAGAGAAACTCTTTTTCCAGAAAGGATCCGTTCTTGGCAACAAAGATCTTGCCTTCGGATCTAAGGTAGAAGGTATACCCAATGGTTTCCTTAGGGTATCCTATGAAGACGCATTTTTCCGACTTGGGTTCGAGCTTTTCAGGTTGAAGTTTCTTGACATAAGCATCGCATCCCCAAACTTTTAGAAACGACAGCTTAGGTTTCTTCCCAAACCATAATTCACACGGATTTAGACAGAGCCCTATTTAAAGTGAATGTAGCTGTCTATAGAGCATATCCCCAAAATGATAGCGGTAAATCAGTAAGAGACATCATAGATCACACCATATCCAATAGAGTGCGATTACGACGTTCGGACACACCATTACGCTGAGGTGTTCCAGGCGGCGCGAGCTGTGAAACGATTCCACATTTTCTTAAGTGCATACCAAATTCGTGACTTAAATATTCTCCTCCATGATCTGACCGTAAGAATTTTATCTTTCGGTCACGTTGATTCTCTACTTCACTCTGAAATTCCTTGAACTTTTCAAAGGTCTCAGACTTGTGTTTCATCAAGTAGACATACCCATATCTACTCAAGTCATCAGTGAGAGTGAGAACGTAACGATATCCTCCGCGAGCCTCAACACTCATTGGACCGCACACATCGGTATGTATGATTTCCAATAAGTTGGTTGCTCGCTCCATTGTTCCGGAGAATGGAGTCTTGGTCATTTTGCCCATGAGGCATGGTTCGCATGTGTCAAATGATTCATAATCGAGAGACTCTAAAAGTCCATCAGCATGGAGCTTCTTCATGCGCTTGACACCAATGTGACCAAGGCGGCAGTGCCACAAGTATGTGGGACTATTGTTATCAACTTTACATCTTTTGGTATTCACACTATGAATATGTGTAACATTACGTTCGAGATTCATTAAGAATAAACCATTGACCATCGGGGCATGACCATAAAACATATCTCTCATATAAATAGAACAACCATTATTCTCGGATTTAAATGAGTAGCCATCTCGCATTAAACAAGATCCAGATACAATGTTCATGCTCAAACTTGGAACTAATAACAATTATTGAGGTTTAAACCTAATCCCGTGGGTAAATGTAGAGGTATCGTGCCAACGGCGATCACATCGACCTTGGAACCATTTCCGACGCGCATCGTCACCTCGTCCTTCACCAGTCTCTGCTTATTCCGCAGCTCCTGCTGTGAGTTACAAATATGAGCAGTGGCACCGGTATCAAATACCCAGGAGTTACTACGAGTACTGGTAAGGTACACATCAATTACATGTATATCAAATATACCTTTAGTGTTGCCGGCCTTCTTGTCCGCTAAGTATTTGGGGCAGTTTCGCTTCCAGTGACCCTTCCCTTTGCAATAAAAACACTCAGTCTCAGGCTTGGGTCCATTCCTTGACTTCTTCCCGGCAACTGGCTTACCGGGCGCGGCAACATCTTTGCCGTCCTTCTTGAAGTTCTTCTTACCCTTGCCCTTCTTGAACTTGGTGGTTTTATTGACCATCAACACTTGATGTTCTTTCTTGATTTCTACCTTTGCTGACTTTAGCATTGAAAATACTTCAGGAATCACCATCCCCTGCATATTGTAGTTCATCACAAAGCTCTTGTAGCTCGGTGGGAGCGACTGAAGGATTCTGTCAATGACCGCCTCGTCCGGGAGGTTAATGTCCAGCTGGGACAGGCGGTTGTGCAACCCAGACATTTTGAGTATGTGCTCACTGACAGAACTGTTTTCCTCATCATACAACTATAGAACTTGTCGGAGGCTTCATATCTCTCGACCCGGGCATGAGCTTGGAAACCATTTTTAGCTCCTCGAACATCTCATATGCTCCGTGTCGCTCAAAACGCTTTTGGAGCCCCGATTCTAAGATGTAAAGCATGTCGCGCTGAACGAGGGAGTAATCATCAGCACGTGACTGCCAAGCGTTCGTAACGTCTTGGTTCTCTGGGATGGGTGCTTCACCTAGCGGTCCTTCTAGGACATATGCTTTCTTGGCGGCTATGAGGATGATCCTCAGGTTCCGGACCCAGTCCGAATAGTTGCTGCCATCATCTTTCAGCTTGGTTTTCTCTAGGAACGCGTTGAAGTTCATGTTGACATGAGCATTGGCCATTTGATCTACAAGACATATTTTGCAAAGATTTTAGACTAAGTTCATGATAATTAAGTTCATCTAATCAAATTATTTAATGAACTCCCACTTAGATTAGACATCCCTCTAGTCATCTAAGTGTTACACGATCCGAGTGGACTAGGCCGTGTCCGATCATCACGTGAGACGGACTAGTCATCATCGGTGAACATCTCCATGTTGATCGTATCTTCCATACGACTCATGTTCGACCTTTCGGTCTCTGTGTTCCGAGGCCATGTATGTACATGCTAGGCTCGTCAAGTTAACCCTAAGTGTTTTTGCATGTGTAAAACTGTCTTGCACCCGTTGTATGTAAACGTAAGAATCTATCTCACCCGATCATCACGTGGTGCTTCAAAATGACGAAGTTTAGCAACGGCGCACAGTTAGGGGAGAACACTTTCTTGAAATTATTATAAGGGATCATCTTATTTACTACCGTCGTTCTAAGTAAACAAGATGCATAAACATAATAAACATCACATGCAATTATATAGTAGTGACATGATATGGCCAATATCATATAGCTCCTTTGATCTCCATCTTCGGGGCTCCATGATCATCTTCGTCACCGGCATGACACCATGATCTCCATCATCATGATCTCCATCATCGTGTCTCCATGAAGTTGCTCGCCAACTATTACTTCTACTACTGTGGCTAACGGTTTAGCAATAAAGTAAAGTAATTACATGGCGTTAAATCATTGACACGCAGGTCATACAATAATTAAGACAACTCCTATGGCTCCTGCTGGTTGTCATACTCATCGACATGCAAGTCGTGATTCCTATTACAAGAACATGATCTCATACATCACAATATATCATTCATCATTCATCACAACTTTTGGCCATATCACATCACATAGCAATTGCTGCAAAAACAAGTTAGACGTCCTCTAATTGTTGTTGCATCTTTTACGTGGCTGCAATTGGGTTCTAGCAAGAATGTTTTCTTACCTACGAATAACCACAACGTGATTTTGTCAACTTCTATTTACCCTTCATAAGGACCCTTTTCATCGAATCCGCTCCAACTAAAGTGGGAGAGACAGACACCCGCTAGCCACCTTATGCAACTAGTGCATGTCAGTCGGTGGAACCTATCTCACGTAAGCGTACGTGTAAGGTCGGTCTGGGCCGCTTCATCCCACAATACCGCTGAAGCAAAATAAGACTAGTAATGGCAAGTAAGTTGACAAGATCTACGTCCACAACAGATTTGTGTTCTACTCGTGCAATAGAGAACTAGGCATAGACCTAGCTCATGATGCCACTGTTGGGGAACGTTGCATAAAATAAAAAATTTCTACGTTCACCAAGATCAATCTATGAGTTCATCTAGCAAAGAGAGAGAGAGGAGTGCATCTACATACCCTTGTAGATCGCGTGCGGAAGCGTTCAAGAGAACGGGGTTGAGGGAGTCGTTCTCGTCGTGATCGAAATCACCGGAGATCCTAGCGCCGAACGGACGTCACCTCCGCGTTCAACACACGTACGGTCAGCGTGACGTCTCCTCCTTCTTGATCCAGCAAGGGGGAAGGAGAGGTTGATGAAGATCCAGCAAGCACGACGGCGTGGTGGTGGATGCAGCAGGACTCCTGCAGGGCTTCGCCAAGCAACTACGGGAGGGGGAGGTATAGCAGGGAGGGGAGGGAGGCGCCAGGGTGTTGGGTGCGGCTGCCCTCCCACCCCACCCCCACCCCCCCCCCTCTTTATATAGGGACCCCAGGGGGGCGCCGGCCCTAGAGATGGGATCTCTAGGGGGGCGGCGGCCAAGGGGGTGGAGTGGCCCCCAAGGCAAGTGGAGGCGCCCCCTCCCCTAGGGTTCCCAACCCTAGGCGCAAAGGGGGGCCTAGGGGGGCGCACCATCCCACTAGGGGCTGGTTCCCCTCCCACTTCAGCCCATGGGGCCCTCCGGGATAGGTGGCCCCACCCGGTGGAACCCCGGGACCCTTCCGGTGGTCCCGGTACAATACCGGTGACCCCCGAAACTCTCCCGATGGCCGGGACCATTCCGGAACTCCTCGTGACGTCCGAGATCTCATCCGGGACTCCAAACAACTTTTGGTTTGCTGCATACTCATATTCATACAACCCTAGCGTCACCGAACCTTAAGTGTGTAGACCCTACGGGTTCGGGAGACATGTAGACATGACCGAGACGGCTCTCCGGTCTATAACCAACAGCGGGATCTGGATACCCATGTTGGCTCCCACATACTCCTCGATGATCTCATCGGATGAACCACGATGTCAAGGATTTAAGGAACCCCGTATACAATTCCCTTTGTCAATTGGTACGTTACTTGTCCGAGATTCGATTGTCGGTATCCCAATACCTCATCCAATCTCGTTACCGACAAGTCACTTTACTCGTATCGTAATGCATGATCCTGTGACCAGACACTTGGTCACTTTGAGCTCATTATGATGATGCATTACCGAGTGGGCCCAGAGATACCTCTCCGTCATACGGAATGAAAAATCCCAGTCTCGATCCGTGTCAACCCAACAGACACTTTCGGGGATACCTGTAGTGCACCTTTATAGTCACCCAGTTATGTTGTGACGTTTGGTACACCCAAAGCACTCCTACGGTATCCGGGAGTTACACGATCTCATGGTCTAAGGAAAAGATACTTGACATTGGGAAAGCTCTAGCAAAACGAACTACACGATCTTGTGCTATGCTTAGGATTGGGTCTTGTCCATCATATCATTCTCCTAATGGTGTGATCTCGTTATCAATGACATCCAATGTCCATAGTAACGAAACCATGACTATTTGTTGATCAACGAGCTAGTCAACTAGAGGCTCACTAGGAACATATTGTGGTCTATGTATTCACACGCGTATTACGATTTCCGGATAGTACAATTATAGCATGAACAAAAGACAATTATCATGAACAAGGAAATATAATAATAATCATTTTTATTATTGCCTCTAGGGCATATTTCCAACAGGATGTAAGTAGTAAGAAATGGGCTTCCGCAGAAAATGGGCTATAAGTTAGTAAGAAATGGGCTGTAAATTTTGAAACCTAAGCCAACCTGCAATTACATTCAAATATTGTTTTTTCTTTATTTCTCTACTCTTATGAAAAGCAGAAAATAGTGGAAGTAGGAGCATGCCCGGCGTGCTGCTCCTGAACGGACGTGTGTGGCCAGAGTGGGTTTCTCGCATTCCACGCGGGTTTCTCTATCTCTACTGTCTTCTATATCTATACTATTATAAAAATAGAGTTGGTTATGATGGTGTTCCTTCCATCCCGCATTATAAGCCGTCTGATCTATATCTAACGGATAAGAAAGAAACTATGACAATTTACCCGCACTCCTCTCCACATTTGCAGATAAGGCCTTCCCTCGTTCATCCTTTTTCTCCCATAAGATAAACTACGTTACAAATGCATCTTGATATTCCGTGCAACGCACGGGCATCTTGTTAGTCAAGATTTTAAATTTCAATCATTTTTTGTGGAGAATTTTTCTGAATTTTACTTTGATATAAGTTATTAAAGATTATTTTTAATGTGACTCGAAATTTCGTGATTAAAATAGTTCGGACCCCAACGAAATATGCAAAATTTCGTTGAATTTTTAGTAGTGCCCAAAATATGGTCTGTAATGCTAATAAAAAGAATATGGGCTTCAAAATATCCTTAAGAATTAGCAAATGGGTTGTAAATTATTGAAAATAATGGATAATGGGTTGTATGTTGTTTTCCATAGATTTTCAAGATTTTAAATTTCAATCATTTTTTTGTGTAGATTTTTTTGAATTTTATTTTGATATAAGTTTTTAAATATTATTTTTAACGTGACTCGAAATTTCGTGATTAAAAGAGTTCGGACCCCGCTAAAATATGCAAAATTTCATTGATGTTTTTAGCAGTGCACAAAATATGGTGTGTAATGCTAATAAAAAGAATATGGGCTTCAAAATATCCTTAAGAATTAGCAAATGGGCTTTAAATTATTGAAAATAATGGCTAATGGTATGTATGCTATTTTCCACAGATTTGGAGGCTGATTTCTGGGCCTACTTGGTTGACGATGACGTTGTTCTAAAAAAATTGATGTGTACGCAAGACTTTGTAAACTTAGTCAAGACAGAGCAGTGACTGTTGGATGTCCATCCAACGGTCGGCGTGCTTCTTCAATCTCTGATCTTCCTGCTCTAGCCGCCCAAACCAGCGCTGGAGGGACTGCCTTCTCCCTCCTCCCGTGGCCGGTTGTGCTGTTGCCAGGCCATCCCTCTACCCACCCGCACATCCTGTTATTTTCTGGCGACGTTAGCCTCACCCCGCAGTCGACCAGTCAGCCCTTGTACTCTCCTCAACATGGGCATCCGCTGTTGTGGCTTCGCCAGCTCTGAGTCGTTCCCTTCCTGGGCCCCACCCTCGTCCATCGCGTTTGTGCTCTCGGTGCGGCGTGGTCAACATGGTCAACAAACAACAGCCATCGGAAGAGGGATGTAAGTAGAGAGGCTGACAGTAGGGACTCACACAAGCAAGTGCCTCCTTATTACGCGAAAATAGAGAGGCTTCTCTGGATCATTCTAGTATGGGGCCTTGCCATCGTCCATCGCCTTGGTTCTCTCAGCGGCGTGGTCAACGAATGACATCCATCGGAAGACAACTATACGTGGAGAGGCTGACAACTGGGTCCATGGCCGCATGCATGGAAGTGCCTCCTTATTACGTGCAAAATAATGATTCCTCCACCTGACAGCTGGGTCCCAAGGGAAGGGCCTCTAAATTCCACACAAAAAAAAATGCTCCTGCTGACAGATGGACCCACTAGCTATATCTTCACACGCAAGAAAGTGCCTCCTTATTATGCACAAAAAAAGAATACTGCCCCTGCTAGCTGGGACCCACCATAGTGGGAGGCTGACTTGTCGTCCTACTAAGTTGACGCAGACGGAGGGCTTTGTCAACTTACTCAATATGAATAATTCTAGCTCTAGTGACCGTATGATGTCCATCCAACAGCCGTAGTGCTTCTTCAACCTCTGGTCTTCTTGCGCCAGCCGCCCGCGCCCGTCGTGCCGCATGCTCCTGCCTCCCGTGGTCGGATGTGCTGCTACGGAGGCCTTACTGCCCCCTACTACTCCCACCACTGGCCAGGCCATCCCTCTACTCACCCACACCCCATGTTATTGTGTGGCAACGAGACCCTCACACCGCAGCCGAACCAGTGAACCCTCGTACTCCTCTCCGCATGGGCATCCACTGTCGCGTCTTCCCCGGCTCCGCGTCGTCACCTTCCTAGGCCTCGCCGTCGTCCACTGCCTTGGTGCTCTCGGTGTGGCATGGTCAATCCAGTCAAGGAATGACTTCCATCAGAAGAGTGTTGTACGTGGAGAGGCTGACAGCTGGGTCCATGGCCGCAGCAAGGAAGTGCCTCCTTATTACGTGCAAAATAATGATTCCTCCACTTGACACTAGGGACCCACTATAGGATCTAAAGTATGTCTAGAGGGGGGTGATTAGACTACTTGACCAAATAAAAACTTAACCTTTTCCCACTTTTAGTTCTTGACAGCTTTTAGCAACTTAGCACAAGTCAAGCAATCAAGATACAATTCAAGCAAGCATGAAATGAGTATATAAGCAGTGGAAAGTAAAGCCTGCAACTTGCAAGAAAGTAAAGGGATGGGATTGGAGAGAGCAAACGCAATTGGAGAGACGGATGTTTTTGTCGTGGTTCCGGTAGGTGGTGCTATCGTACATCCACGTTGATGGAGACCTCAACCCACGAAGGGTAACGGCTGCGCGAGTCCACGGATGGCTCCACCCACAAAGGGTCCATAAAGAAGCAACCTTGTCTATCCCACCATGGCCATCACCCACTGATACGTCTCCATCGTATCTACTTTTCCAAACACTTTTGCCCTTCTTTTCGACTCTAACTTGCATGATTTGAACGGAACTAACCCGGACTGACGTTGTTTTCAGCAGAACTGCCATGGTGTTATTTTTGTGCAGAAATAAAAGTTCTCGGAATCACCTGAAAATCCACGGAGCAACTTTTTGGAATTAATAAAAATACTGGTGAAAGAATAAAGACCGGGGGGCCCACACCATGTCCATTAGGGTGGGCCCCCTTGGGCGCGCCCCCTGCCTCGTGGGCCACCTGGAGCTCCACCGACCTCAACTCCAACTCCATATAATCACGTTCGGGGGGAGAAAGATTGAGGAGAAGGATTCATCGCGTTTTATGATACGGAGCTGCCGCCAAGCCCTAAACTCTCTCGGGAGGGCTGATCTGGAGTCCGTTCGGGGCTCCAGAGAGGGGAATCCGTCGCCATCGTCATCTCAACCATCCTCCATCACCAATTTCATGATGCTCACCATCGTGTGTGAGTAATTCCATCGTCGGCTTGCTGGACAGTGATGGGTTGGATGTGATTTGCCATGTAATTAAGTTAGTTTTGTTAGAGTTTGATCCCTAGTATCCACTATGTTCTGAGATTGATGTTGCTATGACTTTGCTATGCTTAATGCTTGTCACTAGGGCCCGGGTGCCATGATTTCAGATCTGAACCTATTATGTTTTCATGAATATATGTGAGTTCTTGATCCTATCTTGCAAGTCTATAGTCACCTATTATGTGTTATGATCTGTTAACCCCGAAGTGACAATAATCGGGATACTTACCGGTGATGACCGTAGTTTGAGGAGTTCATGTATTCACTAAGTGTTAATGCTTTGGTCCAGTACAGTATTAAAAGGAGGTCTTAATATCCTTAGTTTCCAAGAGGACCCTGCTGCCACGGGAGGGTAGGACAAAAGATGTCATGCAAGTTCTTTTCCATAAGCACGTATGACAATATTTGGAATACATGCCTACATTACATTGATGAACTGGAGCTAGTTTTGTGTCACCCTATGTTATAACTATTGCATGAGGAATCGCATCCAACATAATTACCCATCACTGATCCAATGCCTATGAGCTTTTCACATATTGATCTTTGCTTAGTTACTTTACCGCTGCCACTGTAAGAATTACTACAAAACTGCTATTGTTACTTTTACTATTGTTATTGTTGCTTCCATACTACTTTGCTACTAAATACTTTGCTGCAAATACTAAGTTATCCAGGTGTGGCTGAATTGACAACTCAAATGCTAATATTTGACAATATTCTTTGGCTCCCCTTGTGTCGAATCAAGAAATTTGGGTTGAATACTCTACTCTCAAAAACTGTTGCGATCCCCTATACTTGTCGGTTATCAAGACTATTTTCTGGCGCCCTTGCCGGGGAGCATAGCTCTATTCTTTGAGTCACTTGGGGTTTATATCTGCTGATCACTATGAGGAACGTGAAAGATGAAAGAACTAAGATTTATCCCTCAAATACGAGGGGAGGTAAGGATTTTCCATCTAGCTCTGCACTTGATTCACCTTCTATTATGAGTAAACTTGCGACACCTAAACCTGCTTCTGCTATTAATTCTGATATGTCGCATGTTATTGATGATGCCACTTCTGCTATGCATGATACTTATGATGAAACTACTTCTATGCTTGATACTACTGTGCCATTAGGTGAATTTCTTGATGAACAACTTGCTAGGGCTAGAGAGAATGAATTATTGAAAGTGATAATATTGATGAAAGTGATGATGAAGATTCTCCCCCTAAATATGAATTGCATGTTGTTCTTGAGGGTTATGTTATGGATGAAGAGACTGCTAGAGATTTTCTTGCTTGCAATGATAGATCTGATCTTAAGAAGTTACTAGCTAAGCTTAAAGAAAAGTCTCTGAATGCTAGAATGAAATATGACCCTACTTTTGCTACTTCACCTACCTGTGTTACTGATAAGGATTATGATTTCCCTGTCGATCCTGAGATAATTACTTTGGTTGAATCTGATCCTTTTTATGGCTATGAATGGGAAACTGTTGTGGCACATCTTACTAAATTGAATGATATAGCCACCCTATTCACTAATGATGAGAAAATTCCTTACTACTATATCCTTAAGCTATTTTCGTTCTCATTAAAGGGTGATGCTAAAACATGGTTTAATTCTCTAGATCCTGGTTGTGTGCTTAGTCTCCAGGATATGATTTATTACTTCTCTGTTAAATATTTCCCCGCTCATAAGAAACAAGTTGCTTTAAGGGAAATATATAATTTTGTGCAAATTGAAGAAGAGAGTCTCCCACAAGCTTGGGGAAGGCTTCTCCGATTACTTAATGCTTTGCCTGATCATCCTCTCAAGAAAAATGAAATACTTGATATCTTTTATAATGGACTAACCGATGCTTCCAAAGACCATCTGGATAGTTGTGATGGTTGTGTTTTCAGGGAAAGAACAGTTGTTCAAGCTGAATTGCTATTGAATAATATGTTGACTAATGAAAACAATTGGACTCTTCCTGAGCCAACTCCTAAGCCAACTCCGAAGAAAAGAGGTGTTCTATTTCTCAGTCCTGAAGAGGCAAAGAAATCTATGAAATAAAAAGGTATTAAAGCTGAAGATGTTAAGAATTTACCTCCTGTTGAAGAAATACATGGCCTTAATATACCACATATTGAAGAAATACATGGTCTTGATAACCCGACACAGGTAGTGAAGGTAAATTCTCTCTATAGATATGATAAAATTGAAATCACGTCTACTAAGTTTGCTAGCCAATGCTTGGATGAGTTCAATGACTTTATGGCTAAACAAGAAAACTTCAATGCTTATGTTGGTAGACAATTGAAAAATAATGCTTATATGATTGGACACTTGAGTGATTATATGTCTAGAGTTAATGGTGAACTTAAACTCATTAGTAAACATGCTTCTATGGTTACCACTCAAGTAGAACAAGTGCTTAAATCTCAAAATGATTTTCTAAATGAATTAAATGATAAGAGAACAATAATGTTGTTAGAGTTATGACTAGATGTGATAGAATGACTCAGGAACCTTTGTATCCTGAGGGCCATCCTAAGAGAATTGAGCAAGATTCTCACAGAACTAATGTTGATGCACCTAGTCCTTCTAAAAAGAAGAAGAAGAAAAATGATAGGACTTTGCATGCTTCTAGTGAACCTGTTGTAGACACACCTAAGAATCCTAATGATATTTCTATCTCTGATGCTGAAACACAATCTGGTGATGAACATGAACCTAGTAATAATGTTAATGATAATGTTCATGTTGATGCTCAACCTAGCAATAACAATGATGTGGAGATTGAACCTGTTGTTGATCTTGATAACCCACAATTAAAGAATCAACACTATGATAAGAGAGGCTACGTTGCTAGGAAGCATGGTAGAGAAAGAGAACAAGGGTTCAGAAACCCATGTCGTTTCCTCCTAAACCATCCAAGAAAAAGGATGATGAGGATTTTGAGCGCTTTGCTGAAATGATTAGACCTATCTTTTTGCGTATACGTTTTACTGATATGCTTAAAATGAATCCTTATGCTAAGTACATGAAAGATATTTTTACAAATAAAAGAAAGATACCGGAAGCCAAAATTTCCACCATGCTTGCTAATTATACTTTTAAGGGTGGAATACCAAAGAAACTAGGAGATCCAGGATTACCAAATATACCATGCTCCATTAGAAAACTATGTTAAAACTGCTTTATGTGATCTTGGAGCCTATGTTAGTGTTATGCCTCTCTCTTTATATCGTAGGCTTGAATTGAATAAGTTGACACCTACTGAAATATCTTTGCAAATGGCTGATAAATCAACCGATATACCTGTCAGTATTTGTGAGGACGTGTCTAATGTTGTTGCAAATGTTACTATCCTAATAGACTTTGTTATTCTTGATATTCCCGAGGACGATAGTATGTCGATTATCCTTGGTAGACCCTTTTTGAATACTGTAGGGGCTGTTATTGATTGCAACAAAGGCAATGTCACTTTTCATGTTAATGGTAATGAGCATACGGTAAACTTTCTGAGGAAACAACCTCAAGTTCACAGTATCAATTCTATTGGAAAAATTCCATCGATTATTATTGGAGGTTTTGAATTTCCTCTTCCTACTGTCAAGAAGAAATATGATATTCTTATTATTGTGGATGTGCATATCCCCGTTGAGGTAACCTAGTGTTATTCGAAATTTCTTTGGTTCCATGTTATTCGGAATGGGTTTGTTAACAAGACTTGATCAACCTTGTTAGTGGATTCCTTTTAATGAGCATGAGATGGATGAAGCTAGAAAGCACAACCTTCTGTATCCTCCTTTTACTTTTTGTTATTTAGAACAAATTAAGAAAAAATAGTATTTCCTGTCTGTTTTCTGAATTATCCATGCAATAAAAAATACACCAAAAATAAAAGTTCTCCAAATGCCCTGAAAATGAAATATGATTTTTTCTGGAATATTTGAGAATATCTGGCACTAAGAACACACCAGAGGGAGCCAGCACCTGGCCACGAGGGTCCAAGGCACCCCCCTAGGGCGTGCCCCCTGCCTCGTGGGCCCCTGGTGGCCCCCCTCCACTTATTCCTGCACCTACACACTTTTTCCTCCCAAAAAATCACCAACCAGCTCAAGCACGAGTTCTTGCTCAACTTGCTGCCATTTTCGGTCACCTTGCTCAAAGCTCCATTCACGAAACTGCTTTGGGAGATTGTTCTTTGGTATGTAACTCCTCCAATGGTCCAATTAGTTTTTGCTCTAGTTCTTTATTCATTGCAAACTTTTGCTGCTAAGGTGACCCTGTTCTTGAGCTTGCATGTCAAATTTATTTGGTCCCAAGTAGTTCTAATGCATGATATAGTCTCTAGGCACTTGTGGGAGTAGTTGCTTTCAATTTTGTTGAGTTTGGTTCACTTTTATTTTGAGTTACTAAAAATTTCAGAAAGTTTTCAGAGAAAGAAAAATGCATGGGAAAATATACCAAGGTGGTTCTTCAAAGAAGCAAGGACCAAGGCTCGCGATACGTGAGCCAGACGATGAACCACCGAGGGAAGCTCAAGTGCATCCTTGTGAATGGCTGTCAGAAGATTTCAATGGTTCAAGCAGGAATTAAGGAGGAATTTGATGCATATGTGTGCAATGCTGAACTCGAGGGCTTCATGCTAGATAAGTGCCCTCAGTATTACCACTTAACTAACTCTTTTGTGAGAAGGTTCAAATTTACATCATCATGCAATTCTCACACTGTCCTATTTGATCTTTATAATAAATCTCATACCATGGACTTAGAAGATTTTAACACTGCTTGTAAACTCCCGCAATGGGGTAGTTTTAGTGAACCTCGCAAATCTGAATTTAAGGATTTTCTTGCTATTATCACTATGGGGGAATCTAGAGAAAAGGCACAAGCTACCATAGGAAGCATTCATTTTCCTGCTATGCATTATTTTGCTCTCTTTATAGGTAGATGCATAAATAGTAAGGACGAGGCATGTCACATGTGTGTTCCAGACCTTAGTGTTCTTAAGAGTGTTGCGCTAGGAGATAGACAATATAACTTGGGGGCCATCATTGCACGAAGGCTGCATCTTAATGGTACATGTGGAGACTTGATTGGTCGGATTTATGCAAATCGCGTAGCTAATTATCTTGGGGTGCCCATACATGAAAATGATAGAGAGTTGTTTCCTGCTTATCTAGATTATAGTGCCATGGTTAGTCATCAGTTTCTTGAGAAGAATGAACAGTTCCTCCAGTACCGACTAATCTTTGACAGATGGCGTACTGTCCATATTGCTCTCCCTGCCCCTACTTTCTTTGACTTTCAGGCAAAAAGAACATACTTTATAACTAGAGAGGAGGCTAATGAATATGAGATAAGGACGGAGGCAGCTCGCCTCCAAGCTGCAGCTCATGAGGCAATAGCGGCTGCATCTCGGTACAACCCCAGCTACAACTTTGTTGCATGGGCATAGACCAACTTGGGCCAAAAGCCTAAGCTTGGGTGAGTACGTATTTCTCACCGACATTACATTCATGTTCACACACTCATGCTAGTTGTCGGTGTCCATACTTTTTCATTGTACTATCCAGGCTAGTTTATTTTCCTTTTCTTGCTTTCTTCTTGTGTGTTTGAATAACCTTAAGGAAAACAAAAAAATTAGTTATAGCTTTTAGTTAGTTTACTTTCCATGCTTGTAGTAGTAGTAATAAAGAGAAAACTCAAAAAGATTTCTCATTCTTCTTTTGCTTGTTGGGAGCTTTCCCGTGTAAATAGTTTTATTTATATTTCTTTTCTTTGGGGGTCGAAAGGAGAAGACCATGATGAAAATGTTGAGTGGCTCTTTTATGCATTGTTGATTGATTTAACCAAGAGCCCATATTACCTTGTCTTCTCCCTTGAATTGAGTGCTCGCAGATTCCATCTTAGTCCAATGCACGTGCACTATTACTATTATCCACACCATTCGGTCGTGCAAGTGAAAGGCAATAATGACGATATATGATGGACTGATTGAGATGGGAGAAGCTGGTATGAACTCAACCTATCTTGTTTTTGTAAATATGATTAGTTCATCATTCCTGATTCAGCCTATTATGAATAAACATGTTTGCAATGACAATTAGAGATTATAGTTGCTCATGCCATGCTAAATTAAGCTAGGAGTTTATAATGGTTTACGTTGCGTGCCAACATGCTATTAAAATGGTTGTGATGTGGTATGATAGGGTGGTATCCTCCTTTGAATGAATCGAGTGACTCGACTTGGCACATGTTCACACATATAGTTAAAACAAAATCAACATAGCATCCACGATATTTATGATCATGGTGGATTATATCCTACTCATGCTTGCACTCAGTGTCTATTAATTTTAATGCATGTTCATGACTATTGTCGCTCTCTAGTTGGTCGCTTCCCAGTCTTTTTCTAGCCTTCACTTGTACTAAGCGGGAATACTGCTTGTGCATCCAAACTCCATAAACCCCAAAGTTATTTCATATGAGTCCACCATACTTGCCTATATGCGGCATCTACCTGCCGTTCTAAGTAAATTTGTATGTGCCAAACTCCAAACGTTCAAATGAAATTCTATTTTGTATGCTTGAACAGCTCATGTATCAACTAAGGTTGTCTGTATCTTCCATGCTAGGCGGATTATTCTCAAGAGGAGTGGACTCCGCTCCTCATTCACGAGAAAATGTCTACATCGGGATGCCCAGTCCCATGCTCAAATCAAATCAAAATAATTGCAAACAAAACTCCCCCAGGATTGTTGTTAGTTGGAGGCACCAATTGTTTCGGGCAAGCCATGGATTGATGATTGTTGGTGGTGGGGGAGTAGAAACTGAAGGAAATATGCCCTAGAGGCAATAATAAAGTTATTATTTATTTCCTTATATCATGATGAATGTTTATTATTCATGCTAGAATTGTATTAACCGGAAACATAATACATGTGTGAATACATAGACAAACATAGTGTCACTAGTATGCCTCTACTTGACTAGCTCGTTTATCAAAGATGGTTATGTTTCCTAGCCATGGACAAACGAGTTGTCATTTGATTAACGGGATCACATCATTAGAAGAATGATGTGATTGACTTGACCCATTCCTTTATCTTAGCACTTGATCGTTTAGTATGTTGCTATTGCTTTCTTCATGACTTATACATGTTCCTATGACTATGAGATTATGCAACTCCCGTTTACCGGAAGAACACTTTGTGTGCTACCAAACGTCACAACGTAACTGGGTGATTATAAAGGAGCTCTACAGGTGTCTCCGAAGGTACATGTTGGGTTGGCGTATTTCGAGATTAGGATTTGTCACTTCGATTGTCGGAGAGGTATCTCTGGGCCCTCTCAGTAATGCACATCACTATAGACCTTGCAAGCAATGTAGCTAATGAGTTAGTTACGGAATGATGCATTACGTAACGAGTAAAGAGACTTGCCGGTAATGAGATTGAACTAGGTATTGGATACCGACGATCGAATCTCGGGCAAGTAACATACCGATGACAAAGGGAACAACGTATGTTGTTATGCGGTTTGACCGATAAAGATCTTCATAGAATATGTAGGAGTCAATATGAGCATCCAGATTCCGCTATTGGTTATTGACTGGAGACGTGTCTCGGTGATGTCTACATAGTTCTCGAACCCGTAGGGTCCGCACGCTTAAGGTTTCGATGACAGTTATATTATGAGTTTATGAGTTTTGATGCACCGAAGGAGTTCGGAGTCCCGGATGAGATCGGGGACATGACGAGGAGTCTCGAAATGGTCGAGATGTAAAGATCGATATATTGGATGACTATATTCGGAGTTCAGAAAGGTTCCGAGTGATTCGGGTATTTTTCGGAGTACCAGGGAGTTACGGGAATACGGGGAAGAGTATTGGGCCTTAATGGGCCTTAGTGGGAAGGAGCCAGGAGGTGGCGCGCGCCCCTCCCAAGCCCAGTCCGAATTGGACAAAGGGTTTGGGGCGCGGCCCCCCTCTCCCTTCCTTCTCCACTCCCCTCATTTCCCCCCTTCTCCTAGTTGTACTAGGAAAGAAGGAGTCCTACTCCTGGTGGGAGTAGGACTCCCCTTGGTGCGCCCTCCTTGGCCGGCTACCCCCTCCTCCTTGGCTCCTTTATATACGGGGGCAGGGGGACACCCCATGAGACACAAGTTGATCTACGTGATCGTTCCTTAGCCGTGTGCGGTGCCCCCCTCCACCATATTACACCTCGGTCATATCATGGCGGAATTTAGGCGAAGCCCTGCGCCGGTAGAACATCACCATCGTCACCACGCCGCCGTGCTGACGGAACTCATCCCCGACACTTTGCTGGATCGGAGTCCGGGAATCATCATCGAGCTGAACATGTGCTGAACTCGGAGGTGCCGTACGTTCGGTACTTGGATCAGTCGGATCGTGAAGACGTACGACTACATCAACCGCGTTGTCATAACGCTTCCGCTTACGGTCTACGAGGGTACATGGACATTACTCTCCCCTCTTTTTGCTATGCATCACCATGATCTTGCGTCTGCATAGGAAAATTTTGAAATTACTATGTTCCCCAATAGTGGCATCAGAGCCTGGTTTTATTCATAGATGTCATATGCACGAGTAGAACATAAGTGAGTTGTGGGCGATACAAGTCATACTGCTTACCAGCATGTCATACTTTGACTCGGCGGTATTGTGAGATGAAGCGGCCCGGACCAACATTACGCGTACGCTTACGCGAGACTGGTTTTACCGCTGTGCTTTGCACACAGGTGACTAGCGGGTGTCTGTTTCTCCAATTTTAGTTGAACCGAGTGTGGCTACGCCCGGTCCTTGCGAAGGTTAAAACAGCACCAACTTGACAAATTATCGTTGTGGTTTTTGATGCGTAGGTAAGAACGGTTCTTGCTCAGCCCATAGCAGCCACGTAAAATTTGCAACAACAAAGTAGAGGACGTCTAACTTGTTTTTGCAGGGCATGTTGTGATGTGATATGGTCAAGACGTGATGAGATATAAGTTGTTGTATGAGATGATCATGTTTTGTTGAAGTTATCGGCAACTGGCACAAGCCCTATGGTTGTCTCTTTGTTGCATAAGATGTAAGTGCCAAATAATTGCTTTACTTTATCGCTATGTGATAGCAATAGTTGGCGAGACGACCATGTGACGACACATTGATATAGATCAAGATGATGAATATCATGGTGTCATGCTGGTAACGATAGAGATCATGATAGTACTTTGGAGATGGAGATCAAAGGCGCAAGATGATCATGGCCATATCATGTCACATATTTTGATTGCATGTGATGTTTATCTATTATACATCTTATTCTGTTTTGTTTGACGGTAGCATTATAAGATGATCTCTCACTAATTATCAAGAAGTGTTCTCCCTGAGTATGCACCGTTGTGAAAGTTCTTCGTGCTGAGACACCACGTGATGATCGGGTGTGATAGGCTCTGTGTTCAAATACAACGGGTGCAAAACAGTTGCACACGCGGAATACTCAGGTTAAACTTGACGAGCCTAGCATATAACAGATATGGCCTCGGAACACGGAGACCGAAAGGTCGAGCGTGAGTCATATAGTAGATATGATCAACATATTGATGTTTACCGTTGAAACTACTCCATCTCACGTGATGATCGGACATGGTGTAGTTGATATGGATCACATAATCACTTAGAGGATTAGAGGGATGTCTATCTAAGTGGGAGTTCTTAAGTAATATGATTAATTGAACTTTAATTTATCATGAACTTAGTCCTAGTAGTATTTTGCAAATTATGTTGTAGATCAATAGCTTGCGTTGTTGCTTTCATATGTTTATTTTGATATGTTCCTAGAGAAAATTGTGTTGAAAGATGTTAGTAGCAATGATGCGGATTGGATCCGTGATCTGAGGTTTGTCCTCATTGCTGCGCAGAAGAATTATGTCCTTAATGCACCGCTAGGTGACAGACCGATTGCAGGAGCAGATGCAGACGTTATGAACGTTTGGCTGGCTCAATATGATGACTACTTGACAGTTTAGTGCACCATGCTTAACGGCTTAGAATTGGGACTTCAAAGACGTCTTTGAACGTCATGGACCATATGAGATGTTCCAGGAGTTGAAGTTGATATATCAAGCAAATACCCGAGTTGAGAGATATGAAGTATCCAACAAGTTCTATGGCTAAAAGATGGAGGAGAATCGCTTAACTAGTGAGCATGTGCTCAGATTGTCTGTGTACTACAATCGCTTGAATCAAGTGGGAGTTAATCTTCCAGATAAGATAGTGATTGACAGAATTCTCTAGTCACCACCACCAAGTTAGTAGAACTTCGTGATGAACTATAATGCAAGGGATGACGAAAACGATTCCCGAGCTCTTCGTGATGCTGAAATCGACGAAGGTAGAAATCAAGAAAGAGCATCAAGTGTTGATGATTGACAAGACCACTAGTTTCAAGAAAAGGGCAAACGGAAAGAAAGGGAACTTCAAGCAGAATGGCAAGCAAGTTGTCACTCCCGCGAAGAAGCCCAAAGCTGGACCAAAGCCTGAACCTGAGTGATTATACTACAAAGGAAATGGTCACTAGAAGCGGAAATGCCTTGAATATTTGGTGGATAAGAAGGATGGCAAAGTGAACAAGGGTATATTTGATATACATGTTATTGATGTGTACTTTACTAGTGTTTATAGTAGCCCCTGAGTATTTGATACTTGTTCAGTTGCTAAAAAAATTAGTAACTCGAAATAGAAGTTACAGAATAAACAGAGACTAGTTGAGGGTGAAGTGATGATGTGTGTTGGAAGTAGTTCCAAGATTGATATGATCTTTCACTCTCCCTGCACTTTCGAGATTAGTGTTGAACCTAAATAAATTTGGCATTTGCGTTGAGCATGAATATGATTTGATCATGTTGATTGCAATACGGTTATTAATTTAAAGTCAGAGAATAATTGTTATTCTGTTTACATGCATAAAGCCTTTGATGGTCATACACGCAATGAAAATAGTTTGTTGGATCTCGATCGTAGTGATACGCATATTCATAATATTGATACCAAACACCCAGGTTGACAGAAATCATATGTTTGCAAATGCTCTGTTTTCCACATGCATTCCTATCCTATTCGTATGTTTTTCCTGTCCCTGCGTTTATATAATCCGCGAATTCTAAGGAGCCCTTAAAGATTTACTTCATTTTCAGATAGGTGTCAAAGAAAAATTTGTGTGTTATGTCCTGCTCCTGTTGTGATGTCATCCACCCCACCTGAGGTACACCATCGACGGAAGCGTTCACTGCAGCAGAGATTCCCCCTGGAGACTTCCTTTTGCTGCCTCAGATCATCTTCCCCGTTGTCGGCAGCCATGCCAACTACGTTACCATCATCGACTAAGCAGATGAACCTGAGGACTACATAGTTTCGGAAGGGAGGTCGCACTCTTTCGTGACTGCTTACATAATCATCAGTTATTATTACCTGCTACTTTATTGTCTTGTTCACCTCTTAGACTCCAAGTCAGATCCAAACTAATGTTCAAACTTGAGATTTAAAATGCTTGTGGAGCACATTGAGGTAGCAACGAATAGTATCTATCTACTATCTGGTTCATCTAGGGTCTTCAATGTGGTTCATGTTGGGTGGGCAACAAACAATAGATGATCCATCGTCTATCTTTTTAAACTGAAGCTATAATCTATCCGCTATCGTATGTTTTGGATCTATCCACTCGTTTGCTACCATCTGTCTTGATTTCTGCATGCACCCTGTAGGCCTTACATAATCTAACTATGTTTTTTTATTATGCATGTCAGCTATTGTACACAATCGTACTGAACATGTAGAGAAAAAGAGAAGACCATTGGGTGGGAACATAAAGTCATGTAGACGCCACTCCATGGTGGGCGAAGTGACCCCCTCCCCCTCCTGCCATTCCAGATTGTATTCCAAAGGAAGATAACTGTTCAAAGGGGGATTCAGAGGGAGCCGACCACTCCTATTTACCCCCTGAGGTGTTTGATCTAACCTCGCATGCTGATGTTGGCCATATCATGCATATGGCGCCTTGCATTGCCTACATTATACATCTTATATGTCATTAGCTTAGGTTAGATTTGCTTTGTGTGAATGCTACCTATTAGGTTTCTATATCATAATCCCACCCTTCCTAAATATTTGTCTTCTGAGAGATTTCAACAAGTGACTACATACGGAGCAAAATGAGTGAATCTACACTCTAAAATATGTCTATATACATCCGTATGTGTTAGTCCATTTGAAATATCTAGAAAGACAAATATTTAGGAACGGAGGGAGTATACAGGAATTATGCAATGCCATCTTCTTTTGCCAGGCATCATATATGTGAATTATGAAATGACATCATGTTTAGCTAGTCATCGTATATGTGAATTCTATTGTTCCATATTTATTTTTCATGATGTATTCCAATTGTCAACAATGTTTATGCATTAATCTACTCTTCCTGTGCATCAGCCAATTGAGTCGGTCATGGGAAAACCTGGAGTGAAAACAAGGTCTTGTGAGCAGTCAGTGCTACCTGTCGATGCAGATTTCTTGCGGGTTACAGATAGCTCCTCAGAGGAGGATTCGGAGACAGATGACCAGTCGCATCCCCCCTGAGGTGCATGCTCTAACTTGGCAGGGTTATATTGCTCATATCATGCATATGGTGTATTGCATTGACATGCCATCTGCTTAGATTGGACATGCTTTGTGTGCATGCCTCCTGTTTGCTTTCTATATCAGATATGTGAATTATGTAATGCCATGTTTTTCAGCCAGTTATGTGAATTATGCACCACCATCTAGCCAGACATCATATATGTGAATTATCTCATGCCATCCTTTTTTCATTACGTATTTCATTTGTCGATAATCTGTGTATATTGAACTATTCTTCGTGTGTATCAGCCATTTGAGCCGGTTATGGAAAAATTAGGAGTGAAAACAAGGTCTTCAGAGCAGGCAATTGTACCTATTGAAGCATATATCTCGATGGTTACAGGTAGCTCCTCAGAGGAGTATTCAGAGACAGATGACCAGTCCTATATCCCACCTGAGGTGTATGCTCTAATTTGCAATGTTTATATTTCTCATATCAACCATATGGTGTCTTGTATTGCTTAGTTTAGACATCATATGCACAATATTCAATTCCATCTGCTTAGTTTAGAGATCATACATGCGAGTGCCAGCTGCTTAGTATATGAATAAATTATGTCAATTATATCATGCCATCCTATATACTTAGACAACATGTATGTAAATTATTTCATCCCAAACTATTTTAGAAAGACCTCATATAGTTTTGTCATGTCATCCTGTTTAGATACTCATCATATGTTGAATTATGCCATTATATCATGTTAAGTTAACCATCATATATCTGAAACTATGTCATGTTATCCTGTTTAGTTAGCCATCATATATCTGAAATTGTGTCATCTTGTCTTGTTTGGTTAGACAATATATATGTGAATTACCATATCTATGTATCATACAATGTCTGTATGTTCAATTTGTTTTCTTGTTTATGATCCATTTGAATTGGATGGGTGATGGCAGTATCTAAGGGAGCAAAAACCCGTTCTTCACTAAAGACGGTGCTACCCGTCGATGCAGATAGAACCATGGTTGTACTAGCCCACGAACTAGCCCCACCACACATAATTGAGACTCTTTTAGATTGCACACTTACACCGTTGGACAGAGAACCAGCTACAACCCATCTAACCCCAACCCCAGCGGATATTAACCCACTTCTAGATAACACAACACCATGTCCACCACAGAGTACCCCCACACAAGCAGTTTGTAAAGCAACTGCAGTGCCCAAAGCACGAAGACCACCACAACGAACCCAAACCCCACTATTAAAGCATAAGAACAACTATTCTCAGGCCAGATTCCGTAGCTATGGTCCATACTCCTTTCTCTTTCATCAATATATTTACTGATACCAACTACTTTCCTATTTGAAGGATCCAATTGAAACTCCAATGGCACAACAGGTATGCCTTAAACCTATTTCTTTAACTGATTGTTGTTCTAACTTCTTGCTCTATGTTGATTTCACTTTTAGTTGTATAAACAGTTATGTTCTCATGTGATGCACATTACAAGTGTTGCCAGTGCTATGTAGTTTCTCACACTTATATTCTGTCTATGTTGTTGTGTCTTAAAAGTATATGATTTGAAGTGTGTCCCTATCTTGATTTGGCAACATAAACTAGAATGATAACAATACAGTGACCATAGTACATAGATATATGTTTGTTTCATGTTGTTATCTTGTCCACATAACTACTGAACCAGTTTACCAAAATTAGTTTCGTATACTACATGCTAAATATGTGATGTGTCCGCTTGTTTCTCTTGTAGAATGCGAACAGAATATGGGAGAAGAGCAC
This sequence comes from Triticum dicoccoides, assembly GCF_002162155.2. NCBI lineage: Eukaryota > Viridiplantae > Streptophyta > Magnoliopsida > Poales > Poaceae > Triticum > Triticum dicoccoides. Next base: position 512,639,319 of record NC_041389.1, read on the forward strand.
CCCCACTATCCACTGGTACAGAAAGTAATGCAGATAAGGTTCAATATAGTGAGACAACCATGTTGGTCTCCAAGAAACATGATAAAAATGATTTTATAGACAGTGAGACAACCCCACAGTCATGCGTTGATGTAGTGTTCGAGTTACTGGCCAGTACTGCTGGCACAAGCTCTTCGAACTCGTTGCCTGAATCACTTCATCTTCTTCAGTCTCGGCTACAAGCTGAAATGCATCAGTCAGTTGTGCTGCAGCAAGAAGCCGAAGGACTGAGGAAGTCCCTTCAGAATTCAGATGCATACTTTCTGGTGCAACAGCAAGTGCTGGAGGATTTAAGCGCCAAACAAGAGAAAGTTAATAAGCATGCTAAGCATCTTGCCAGCATTATGGGTACCCAGGATATTGTTTCTTGAGCTCCTCTGAAGTGGTTTCAGTTCTGGACTTGTTTTGCTGCGGAGTGTATTTGCACTGGTTGCCAACTTTGATAACCAGTGTATGTGATATGCTACTTTGTTCCCTATATTTGCACTGGTGGCGGACTTTGATGCCCAGTGGATGTAATATGTGTAATAGTCGTGATAGTCTAGTGTAAGTTGATTGCTTATTTATTTCCGTGTTGTCTTCTTTATTTGTTTGCTTTTAGTTAGTGCAGTTCTTTTTCTACGGTTTGCTAGTGGTTGCAATAACCTATTTATTAAAACTAGGCCACAATAACCATGGGCTACATATTTACTATAGTGACCATGGGCCTCATACGCTTCGTAGAAACAATGGGCCTTCTATGAGCCATAGAAACAATGGGCCCTCTATGGGCCATATCATCAATGGGCCTTGTACGAGTCGTATGATCGATTGGCTAAACATGGGCCAATAACATACCGCATTATGGGCCGTAAACGAGCTAGATTTGCAATCATCCGTTCATGGGCCGACCATAATGGGCCGTCATAATTAGCCCAATTTGATGTCGATATGAAAACGGCCCAAAGGATTAACGGGCCGACTGTAACCACGGGCTGAATTTGGCCCACAAGTAGAAAAGGCCAGTAACGGGCCATAAGTAACCGATTGCTGGAAATGAGCCCAAGAATAAATGGGCCCTGTGAAGGCCGAAAGACAACACGGGATGGATACGGCCCAATGGAATAATGGGATGTTAGTGGGTATAAAGCGGTACACTGTTCATTACGGGCCTTTTTCACCATGGGTCGTTAATGGGCCAAGAGTTACAAAGGGATCATATAGGCCGAAAGACGTCATGGGCCATATATGGGCCAGAAGTTACAATGGGCTGGAATCATATTGGACGGCCCAGATGATGCTACTGGGCCTAATTCAGATAGGCCGTAATGGGCCGTGACTTCGTGGGTTGTAAATGGGCTATATGCGAACATGCTGTTAGCAGGCTTTCCATGGGTCGGCCCACTACCTTTTGACCAAGTCAAATGGGCCGGCCTTTTCACCGGAATGGGCCTCTATTGGGCCGTGCCATGTGTCGACATATCATAGGGGGCTTCAGTCCAATGAGTGGATGTCATCTGTCCCAACGGTGAGCAGACACGTGGTTTCTCTGGCCAATGAGAAATTTACACATGGAAATCCCCATTGGTCTGGACTATTAGCGGGTTATCGGATCCAAAACCGGACCCGATAGCTTAACGGCGACCTATTATGGTGGATGCCACGTGTCGGTCACCCTTGACAAAAGCACTTCCATGATATGCGATTTATCGTCACGGAAGTGGACACTTCCGTGAAGATAATTTGGTAATGTCATGGAACACTTCTATGACAGCACAGGTATGACTATCTTTATTTTGTCATAAAATCGTCATGGATGTACATGCGTCACACAAAACGTGACCTATTGTGACAAACATGTATCATCACAGAAGTGTATTTTTTTTGTAGTGCCACCTGTGACTGTTCATCCGTGGGCTCCTGTTCATCCAGCCACCACTGCTCCTCCACCGCCTATTGTTAAACCAACCCTCTCCACGAGGTCCTGTTCAACCACCCATCCATGGGCTACTATTCATCCAGCCCTCCACCGGCTACTGTTCAACCAGCCCTCCACGGGGTCATCCTGTTCATCCAGCCCCAACCGGCTCGATCGGGGTCCTGTTCATCCAGCCACAACAGCCTCTACACCCCCACGGGGTCCTATTCATCCAACCCACACCGAGAACTGTTCATCCAACCCCCAATGGGAACAATTCATCCAACCCCCAACAACACTCACTGTTCATCAAGAGGCAGCAGGTTCGATCGGCTTAAGTTAGCGGTAGTAGCGAATGAATCGCTCAATTGGGTTCAGTTAACATCAAGGGATCGATCGAGGTTCAGTAACGTAGCTAGTGCAATTGCTCGGGTTCAGTATGTGAATGCCTCGCTTGGGTTCAGTTAGAGCCCAACACCTCGCACCCACGCGCGTACGTGTACGAGAGAAACACGCATCGCTCGGACCCCGACCACCCACCGTAACCGGGAACTCCCCGATATTTTCCTCGCCCTCGCTTCTACCACGGTTTTTTCCGTCATGGATGGCCCAAAGATTGTCATGTAGCTGCAGCTCCAGCCCGCCCAGGACGAAAAGCCCATTTTTTGTCATGAATTTTAGTCATAGAAGTAGGAGCCCACCACATCTATGATGATACTGGGTTTTGTCACAATTATCGTCATAGAAGTGTCATAAGCATGACAGGGAAAAAATCGTTGGGCCCAAAATGTCACGGATGTGTCTTTTTCTTGTAGTGTTATCTTCCTCACTCATACAAAAAAACCGCTCACCTTCTTCCTCACTCGTATAGAAAATGTCTGCTCCACTCCTTCCACTCCTATAGAAAACACTAGCCCTCCTTTTTCCCCACTCGCATTGCCACTAGGCTCGTCTCTAGCTACTCTGCTCAAACCCGTGAGCTCGGCACAACGCCCACAAGGAAAATGGAGTCGGCTGGCTCCAACGCAAAGAAGATGAGGCTTCCGGCAGCGGTGAT
>NC_041389.1:512642617-512682896 GCF_002162155.2 Triticum dicoccoides
TCTCCGGTTGACCACATCAGCGATCTCCCGGACGACATCCTTGGGGAGATCATCTCGCTTCTCCCCACCAAGGATTGCTGCCGCACACAAGTCCTCTCAACTCGGTGGTGCCCTTTATGGTGCACTGTGCCGCGCAATCTCGACTGTCATCAGGTATCTGTGCTTCCTGAATTTGATCTCGTCAGAGCCATCGTCTCCTCTCACCAGCAGGGCCCCGTTCAACGCCTCTGCATCCCGACAGGCTACCTACTATCCATACCCTGCATGGTGACGCTTGGCTGACATCCCCTGAATTCAAAAAACGCAAGCAGTTTGAGTTCTACCATTGCCACAAAAAGTTTCATACCACGAACCGAACGCCAATAATTTGTTCCCACACCTCTATTGTCCATCTCATGGTTTTACTCCTCTGTCCACACCGCCACCTTCACCCGGTGCCATCTACCATACGATCTGGTACAAATGCTTCGACTCCCACTGCTAAAAAATCTTTCGCTTGTGGTGGTTTATCTGTTGGAGGCCTCACTGCACAACATCATCCACTCCAGTTGCCCTGCCCTGGAGCGCTTGTTGATTGTTTGGGGAATAGAAAACCCTATCAGTTGTCTCCAAACAAAGTAGCCTCACCTTAAAAGCATTGGAATTTGTTTTAAATGATAGCAGCTCATCATCGAAGATGCCCCTTCACTTCAAATGTTGCTCCTTGATAATTGTTATAAACCTTCGCAAATAACTGTCATCTCTGCGCCCAAACTGGAGACTTTGGGTGTAATTCGTGATCCGTTTAATGATCGTGACAAGTTGGTGTTTGGCTCCTCACTTTTTCAGGTACCGTGTATTATCATCTACACATTTGTAATCATAAGCTTCATTTTCATTTGTGCGCATAAGTTTTATATCATCTTGGAGTACACTTTGGGTACTAATATTATGTTATATGCTCAATGAAGAGTTCGTCCATGGATAGCCTATCAATGCTCCTGGATTCTGTCAAGATCTTATATATCGGAATGTTTAGTTATGATCTAAACATAATTATTGGCTTCCTGCGATGCTTTCGATGTATGGAGAATTTATATATAGAGGTGATGATTTCATGCACATCGAAAGCCCCTATATATTGTACTAGAATTAACCGTTCAATTGTCTCTCTTTCGACATGCTCTTTTTTCAGACCTTAATTGTTTTCAATATTCATGTCTACTTAGGCACTAACACATGGAGAAAAACATATAACCAATCGGTGGCGTAATAAGCACTAGGATTTTCTCAGTTCTCATGACATTCGTTTGAGAACAATAACGATGGAAAGATATGCATCCAACGAGGCAAACAGAAGTTTGTCACATTCTTCCTGTTGAATGTGAGGTTACCATTGTCCATGAGGCTCAAGTTTTTCAACAAGGGATTTCTCATGGACGGACATTTTGAACAACAAAAAAAGAAGTTTCAGGTGGACAAATGGGCTTCTGAACGTGTGATACGTCTCCAATGTATCTATAATTTTTGATTGTTCCATGCTATTATATTCCCTGTTTTGGATGTTTATGGGCTTCACTAAACACTTTTTTATCATTTTTGGGACTAACCTATTAACCGGAGGCCCGACCCAAATTGTTATTTTTTGCCTATTTCAGTGTTTCGCAGAAAAGGAATATCAAACGGAGTCCGAACGGAATGAAACCTTCGGGAGAGTTATTTTTGGAACAAATGCAATCCAGGAGACTTGGAGTGGATGTCAAGAAGCAAACGAGGCGGCCACGAGGGTTCAGGGCGCGCCCTAGGGGGATGGGCATGCCCCCCACCCTCGTGGGGCCCTCGTGGCTCCCCTAACCGAGTTGCTTTGCCAATATATATCTACGTACCCCGAAAACATCCAGGAGCACCACGAAACCCTATTTCCACCACCGCAACCTTCTGTACCCATGAGATCCCATCTTGGAGACTTTTCCAGCTCTCTGCCGGAGGGGGAATCGATCATGGAGGGCTTCTACATCAATGCCATAGCCTCTCCGATGAGTGCTGAGTAGTTTACCACAGACCTTCGGGTCCATAGTTATTATCTAGATGGCTTCTTCTCTCTCTTTGAATCTCAATACAATGTTCTCCTAGATCTTCTTGGAGATCTATTCGATGTAACTCTTTTTGCAATGTATTCGTCGAGATCCGATTTATGATCAAGTTTATCTATGAGAAATATTTGAATCTCCTTTGAATTCTTTTATGTATGATTGGTTATCTTTGCAAGTCTCTTTGAATTACCAATTTGGTTTGGACTACTAGATTGATCTTTCTTGCAATGGGAGAAGTGCTTAGCTTTGGGTTCAATCTTGCGGTGTCCTTTCTGAGTGACAACAGGGGCAGCAAGGCACGTATTATATTGTTGCCATTGAGGATAAAAAGATAGGGTTTATATCATATTGCTTGAGTTTATCCTTCTACATCATGTCATCTTGCCTAATGCGTTACACTATTCTTATGAACTTAATACTCTAGATGCATGCTAGATAGCGGTCGATGTGTGGAGCAATAGTAGTAGATGCAGGTAGGAGTTGGTCTACTAATCTTGGACATGATGCCCATATACATGATCATGCCTAGATATGCTCATACTATGCACTTTTTTATCAATTGCTCGATAGTAATTTGTTCACCCACCGTAATACTTATGTTATCTTGGGAGAAGCCACCAGTGAAACCTATGGCCCCCATGTCTATTTTCCATCATATAAGTTTTTGGTCTACTTTATTTTGCATTCCTTACTTTCCAAACTACATCATAAAAATACCAAAAGTATTTATCTTATCTTATTATCTCTATTAGATCTCACTTTCACAAGTGGTCGTGAAGGGATTGACAACCCCTTTATCGTGTTGGTTGCGAGATTCTTGTTTGTTTGTGGAGGTACGAGGGACTTGGAGTGTAGCCTCCTACTGGATTGATACCTTGGTTATCAAAACTGAGGGAAATGCTTACGCTACATTGCCGCATCACCCTTTTCTCTTCAAGGGAAAAACCAACGCATGCTCAAGAGGTAGCACGGAGGATTTCTGGTGCCGTTGCCAGGGAGGTCTACGCACAAGTCAAGACATACCAAGCACCCATCACAAACTCTTCTCCCTCGCATTACATTATTTGTCATTTGCCTCTCGTTTTCCTCTCCCCCACTTTACCCTTGCCGTTTTATTCGCCCTCTCTTTCCCTTCACCTATTTTTCGCTTGCCTTTTGTGTGTGTGTGTGTTGGATTGCTTGTCATGTGGCTCAAGATAATACTAAATTGTGTGATTTTTCCAATACCAACAATAATGATTTCCTTAGCACTCTGATTGCTCCTCTTACCGATGCTGAATCTTGTGAAATTAATGCTGCCTTGTTGAATCTTGTCATGAAAGATCAATTCTCTGGCCTAACTAGTGAAGATGCCGCTACTCATCTAAACAACTTTGTTGATTTGTGCGATATGCAAAAGAAGAAAGACATGGATAATGATATTGTTAAATTGAAGCTATTTCCGTTTTCACTTAGAGATCGTGCTAAAACTTGGTTTTCGTCTTTGCCTAAAAATAGTATTGATTCATGGAATAAGTGCAAAGATGCTTTTATCTCTAAGTATTTTCCTCCCGCTATGATCATCTCTCTTAGAAACGATATTATGAATTTTAAGCAACTTGATCATGAACATGTTGCACAAGCTTGGGAGAGGATGAAATTAATGATTTTCAATTGCCCTACACATGGATTAAATTTATGGATGATCATACAAAAACTTTATGCTGGATTGAATTTTGCTTCTAGAAATCTTTTAGATTCGGCTGTGGGAGGCACTTTTATGGAAATCACTTTAGGAGAAGCTACTAAACTCCCAGATAATATTACGGTTAATTATTCTCAATGGCACACCGAAAATCTACTAGTAAAAAGGTTCATGTGACAGAAGAGATTAATGTTTTGAGTGGAAAGATGGATGAACTTATGAAATTGTTTGCTAATAAGAGTGCTCCTATTGATCCTAATGACATGCCTCTGTCTAAATTGATTGAGAATAATTATGAATCTATGGATGTGGATTTTGTTGGTAGGAATAATTTTGGTAACAACGCGTATACAGGAAACTTTAATCCTAGGTCGTTCCCTAGTAATTCCTCTAATAATTTTGGTAATTCCTACAACAACTCTTATGGAAATTTTAATAAGATGCCCTCTTATTTTGAGATTAGTGTTAAAGAATTTATGATCTCTCAATAGAATTTCAATGCTTTGCTTGAAGAAAAATTGCCTAAGATTGATGAATTGGCTAGGAACGTGGATAGAATTTCTCTTGATGTTGATTCTTTGAAACTTAGATCTATTCCACCTAATCACGATATCAATGAGTCTCTCAAAGCCATGAGAATTTCCATTGATGAGTGCAAAGAAAGAACCGCTAGAATGCTTGCTAAGAAAGATTGCTTTGTAAGAGCTTGTTCTTCTAATTTTCATGATAATAATGATGAAGATCTAAAAGTGATTGATGTGTCCCCTATTAAATATTTGTTTTTCAATATGAATCTTGGTAATAATGGTACAAGAGATGAGTCAACTTTAGTTAAAAGGCGTCCCAACGATTCAGAGTTTTTAGATCTTGATGCTAAAATTGGTAAAAGTGGGATTGAAGAGGTCAAAACTTTACATAGCAATGAACCCATTATTTTGGATTTCAAGGAATTTAATTATGATAATTGTTCTTTAATAGATTGTATTTCCTTGTTGCAATCCGTGTTAAATTCTCCTCATGCTTATAGTCAAAATAAAGCTTTTACTAAACATATCATTAATGCTTTGATGCAATCTTATGAAGAAAAACTTGAATTAGAAGTTTCTATCCCTAGAAAACTTTATGATGAGCAGGAACCTACTACTAAAATTAAAATTAAAGATCATGAATGCTATGCTTTGTGTGATTTGGGTGCTAGTGTTTCCACAATTCCAAAATCTTTGTGTGATGTGCTAGGTTTCCGTGAATTTGATAATTGCTCCTTAAACTTGCACCTTGCGGATTCCACTATTAAGAAACCTATGGGTATGATTAATGATGTTCTTATGTTGCAAATAGGAATTATGTGCACGTAGATTTTATTGTTCTTGATATAGATTGCAATCTTTCATGTCCTATTATTCCTGGTAGACCTTTCCTTAGAACGATTGGTGCAATTATTGATCTGAAGGAAGGAAATATTAGATTCCTATTTCCATTAAGGAAAGGCATGGAACACTTTCCTAGAAATAAAATAAAATTACCTTATTAATCTATTATGATAGCCACTTATGAATTGAATACCAAAGATGGCAATACTTAGATCTATTCCCGCTTTTATGCCTAGCTAGGGGCGTTAAAGGATAGCGCTTGTTGGGAGGCAACCCAATTTTATTTTTGTTCCTTGCTTTTTAGTTCCTCTTTAGTATTAAATAATTCATCTAGCCTCTGTTTATATGTGGTTTTATGTTTTAATTAGTGTTTGTGCCAAGTAGAACCTTTGGAAAGACTTGGGTGAAGTCTATATGATCTTGCTGTAAAAAACAGAAATTTTAGCGCTCACGAGATTAGCTGCCATGTTTTATTGGGGAGCTATTTTAGGTTGATTATTTTTGAAGATGATTAATAGACACATTCCTCACGTCCACCAATTTATTTCAGAATTGTTGGAGTTACATAAGTATTCGAAAGTTACAGATTGCTACAGACTGTTCTGTTTTTGATAGATTCTGTTTTTCGTGTGTTGTTTACTTATTTTGATGAATCTATGGCTAGTATCGGGGGGTATGAACCATAGATAAGTTGGAATACAGTAGGTTTAACACCAATATAAATAAAGAATGAGTTCATTGCAGTACCTTAAGTAATGGTTTTTCTTTCTTGCACTGATGGAGCTTATGAGATTTTCTGTTGAGTTTTGTGTTGTGAAGTTTTCAAGTTTTGGGTAAAGATTTGATGGACTACGGATTAAGGAGTGTCAAGAGCCTAAGCTTGGGGATGCCCAAGGCACCCCAATATAGATTCAAGAACAACCAAAAGCTTAAGCTTGGGGATGCCCCGGAAGGCATCCCCTCTTTCGTCTTCGTCTATCGGTAACTTTACTTGGGGCTATATTTTTATTCACCACATGATATGTGTTTTTCTTGGAGCGTCTTGTACGATATGAGTCTTTGATATTTAGTTTAACACAATCATCCTTTCTGTACACACCTTTTGGGAGAGACACACATGATTCGGAATTTATTAGAATACTCTATGTGCTTCACTTATATCTTTTGAGCTAGATAATTTTGCTCTAGTGCTTCACTTATATCTTTTTGGAGCACGACGGTGGTTTTATTTTGTAGAAATTATTGATCTCTCATGCTTCACTTATATTATTTTGAGAGTATTTTATAATAGCATGGTATTTGCTTTGGTTATGAAATTAGTCCTAATATGATGGGCATCCAAGTTGGGTATAATAAAAACTATCATATAGAGTGCATTGAACACTATGATAAATTTGATACTCGATAATTATTTAGAGATATAGAGGTGGTAATATTAGAGTCATGCTAGTTGGGTAATTATGAAATTGAGAAATACTTGTGTTAAAGTTGGCAAGTCTTGTACCACGCACGTGTGGTAAAAGTTGTGTAACAAATTTGTAGCATGGGGTGATGTTTGATTGCCTTCCTTATGTGTGGAGGTCGGGATCCCGCGATGGTTAACTCCTACCAACCCTTCCCCTAGGAGCATGCGTAGTAGTTCTTTGCTTTGAGGGCTAATAAACTTTTGCAATAAGTATATGAGTTCTTTATGACTAATGTGAGTCCATGGATTATATGCACTCTTACCCTTTCATCATTGCTAGCCTCTACAGTACCGTGCATTGCCCTTTCTCACCTTGAGAGTTGGTGCAAACTTCGCCGGTGCATCCAAACCCCGTGATAAGATACGCTCTATCACACATAAACCTCCTTATATCTTCCTAAAAACAGCCACCATACCTACCTATTATGCCATTTCCATAGCCATTCCGAGATATATTCCCATGCAACTTTTCACCGTTCTATTTATTATGACATATTCCATTATAGTCATATTGATTTTGCATGATCATGTAGTTCATATCGTATTTGTGGCAAAGCCACCTTCATAATTCTTTCATACATGTTGCTCTTGATTCATTGCATACCCCGGTACACCGCCGCAGGCATTCACATAGAGTCATATTTTGTTCTAAGTGTTAAGTTGTAATTCTTGACTTGTAAATCAATAAAACTGTGATGATCTTAATTATTAGAGCATTGTCCCAAGTGAGGAAAGGATGATGGAGACTATGATTCCCCCACAAGTCGGGATGAGACTTCGGACTTTATGAAAAATAAAAGAGGCCAAAGAAGCCCAAATAAAAAAAGAAGCCAAAGAAGCCCACCAAAATAAAAATAAACAATGAGAGAAAAAGAGAGAAGGGACAATGGTACTATCCTTTTTCCACACTTGTGCTTCAAAGTAGCACCATGATCTTCATGATAGAGAGTCTCCTATGTTGTCACTTTCACATACTAGTGGGAATTTTTCATTATAGAACTTGGCTTGTATATTCCAATGATGGGCTTCCTCAAAATGCCCTAGGTCTTCGTGAGCAAGCAAGTTCGATGCACACCCACTTAGTTTCTTTTGTTGAGCTTTCATATATTTATAGCTCTAGTGCATCCGTTGCATGGCAATCCCTCCTCATGTTGACATCAATTGATGGGCATCTCCATAGCCCATTGATTAGCCTCGTCAATGAGACTTTCTCTTTTTTTTTCTCCAAAGAACCTCCATCATCATATTCAATTCCACCCATAGTGCTATATCCATGGCTTACGCTCATGTATTGTGTGAGAGTTAAAAAACCTTGAGCGTGTTAAAAAGTATGAACCAATTGCTTGGCTGAAACCAGGGATGTGCATGATGGGAGTATTTTGTGTGACGAAAATGAAGCATAGCCTAACTATATGATTTTGTAGGGATAAGCTTTCTTTGGCTATGTTATTTTGATAAGACATGCTTACTTGTTAGTATGCTTGAAGTATTACTATTTTTAGGTCAATATGAACTTTTATCTTGAAGCATTTGGATCTGAACCTTTATGCCACAATAAATAAAATTACATTGAGAAATATGCTAGGTAGCATTCCATATCAAAAATTCTGTTTTTATCATTTACCTACTCGAGGACGAGCAGGAATTAAGCTTGGGGATGCTTGATACGTCTCCAACATATCTATATTTTTTTATTGTCCCATGCTATTATATTACCTATTTTGGATGTTTATGGGATTTACTAAACACATTTATATCATTTTTGGGACTAACCTATTAACCGGAGGCCCAGCCCAAATTGCTTGTTTTTTTTCCTGTTTCAGTGTTCCGCAGAAAAGGAATATCAATCGGAGTCCAAACAGAATGAAACCTTAGGGAGAGTTATTTTTGGAACAAACGCAATCTAGGAGACTTGGAGTGGACGTCAAGAAGCAAACGAGGCATCCACGAGGGTCCATGGCGTGCACTAGGGGGGTGGGTGCACCCCCCACCCTCGTGGGCCCCTCGTGGCTCCCCTGACCGACTTCCTTCGCCTATATATATCTACGTACCCCGAAAACATCCAGGAGCACCATGAAACCCTATTTCCACCGCTGCAACCTTCTGTACCCGTGAGATCCCATCTTGGAGCCTTTTCCGGCGCTCTGCCGGAGGGGGAATCGTTCATGGAGGGCTTCTACATCAACGCCATAGCCTCTCCAATGAGTTGTGAGTAGTTTGCCACGGACCTTCGGGTCCATAGTTATTAGCTAGATGGCTTCTTCTCTCTCTTTGAATCTCAATACAATGTTCTCCTCGATCTTCTTGGAGATCTATTCGATGTAACTCTTTTTGCAGTGTGTTTGTCGAGATCCAATGAATTGTGGGTTTATGATCAAGTTTATCTACGAGAAATATTTGAATCTCCTCTGAATTCTTTTATGTATGATTGGTTATCTTTGGAAGTCTCTTCGAATTATCAGTTTGGTTTGGCCTACTAGATTGATCTTTCTTGCGATGGGAGAAGTGCTTAGCTTTGGATTCAATCTTGCGGTGTCCTTTCCTAGTGACAGCAGGGGCAGCAAGGCACATATTGTATTGCTGCCATCGAGGATAAAAAGATAGGGTTTATATAATATTGCTTGAGTTTATCCTTCTACATCATGTCATCTTGCCTAATGCGTTACTCTGTTCTTATGAACTTAATACTCTAGATGCATGCTGGATAGCGGTCGGTGTGTGGAGTAATAGTAGTAGATGCAGGCAGGAGTCGGTCTACTAATCTTGGACGTGATGCCTATATACATGATCATGCCTAGATATTCTCATTACTATGCACTTTTCTATCAATTGCTCGACAGTAATTTGTTCACCCACCATAATACTTATGCTATCTTGAGAGAAGCCACTAGTGAAACCTATGGCCCCCGGGTCTATTTTCCATCATATAAGTTTTCGATCTACTTTATTTTGCATTCTTTACTTTCCAATCTACATCATAAAAATACCAAAAATATTTTTCTTATCTTATTATCTCTTTCAGATCTCACTTTCGCAAGTGGCCGTGAAGGGATTGATAACCCCTTTACCGCATTGGTTGCGAGGTTCTTGTTTGTTTGTGTAGGTACGAGGGACTTGGAGTGTAGCCTCCTACTGGATTAATACCTTGGTTCTCAAAACTGAGGGAAATACTTATGCTACTTTGATGCATCACCCTCATGGGAAAAACCAGCGCATGCTCAAGAGGTAGGAACATGCTCGGCTTCTATTTACAACAACTTGTAGTCATCCTCCAATAGATTTTTTTTTGCACGGGATGTTGATTTTATGGATCAGACCGATCCATTTGTTTGTGGCTGCAAAAAAGAGGTTAGATGTTATTTCCATGTCCAGTCTAGGTTTTATCCAAATTTGATGAACAATTAATCCTTGGGCTTTTTGTACCATTTGTAAGCTTGAGTTACATGTTGTTGCCCTCATACTCAAAGGAGGTTCTAGGCCCCAGGCAGCCATGGCCTTGGCCTGGGGCATGGTGGAATTTTTTTTGACAGGGAACAACTTATATTCCACTTAAACTTGGGAAGCCATATAGCATTCACCAAGACAGAAACAAAATCTGGGGCAACATTCGCCCACACATGGAGGGGTTCAGCTGCCCCCATAGCAACCCGGGCCAAAGCATGCGCCACATGGTTACAATTCCAGGTACAAAACATGAATTCAGAGAAAACAAAAGAGGCATGGCACAGGCTTCTTGCTTCTCTGAAGACAACTCCCAGCTCCGCAGCGTCATGGCCCCGCCCTTTAAGTGCAGAAATCATTGTCAAACTGTCCGATTCAAAACTGATAAGTTGTGCACCCAGATCAGCTGCCCCTTCAATACCTCGCATACAAGCGATCACTTTCGCATGCAGTGCAGATCTTACATGGTTCATTTTGCAAGCAGCAGCCGCCAGGAAATCGCCAGTTTCCTCTCCCGCAATGAAACCCCATGCACCAGTCTCAGACTCCACATGAAAAGCAGCATCCATATTGATCTTGATCAAGTTTGTAGCTGGAGGGATCCAAACCTGGGGTTGTTGCGGCTAGGGCGTTTTCTGAATGTTCACCCAAGTGAAATCAGTCAAGTGTTTTGTGATGAAAAAACTGATTTCTGTTGTCGTCTTTTGTACTTCACCTGCATTGGCTTTGTTCCTCGACGTCCACCAGTCCCAAAGGAGCACAGCAACGCGCAGCTTCTTTTCTTGCTGCATAGCGCAAACATGGCGTATAATATCTTGATGATCTTGACACTGGCATGGTGGATTTGTTCTTTGTTAATTGTAGCGTACCATAGCAGAAATGACATTGTAGCTCACTGTAGTTGCATTGCTTACCTGGGACATAGGCTGAACCTAGCTCCACTACCGCTCGTACTCCCCTCCGCCTACCACTACACTGTCGCATCTTCCATGGCTCATGTTCCTTCCCGTCCGAGGCCTCTCCATCGTTATCCGCCTTGGTTCGCTCGAGGTACCCGCCGCCGTCTGGCGTTGTCAAGATGGTCAACAACTGAGAGGAATTAGGAGATGACTATACGCGGAGAGGCTGATAGTAGGGACCCACTAGGGTCATTGCATTACGCAAGCACGTGCCTCGTTATTACAAGCAAAAAAACTTCCTCCTAGTTGTTTGACAACTAGGTCCCACGCCATTGTTAATGTAGTCAATAAACGAGAAAATTACACAATGAGCGGATAACACCAGGGACCCAGGAGCTCGCCCAGTTGTTTTTTTAGTTTTAGAGAAAGAGCTCAATCAACTACGGGCTGTGCGGGGGCTGTGGCCCGTCTAGCCCATGCTTACGCTTTTATCTAAGCACGTGACGATCCTAGTTCCTTTGCTCAAAAAAACATGACGGGCCCAATTGATATCTTTTTTCTTTCTGAAAATGGTAGCTTAGTTTTTTTTGGAGAATACCCAACTGAGGCCTACTTGCTTTTCTCAGCCCTGCTGGGCTACAAATCTTTCAAGACGAGGAGGGATGTGTTGGGGAACGTTGCATAAAATAAAAAAATTCTACGTTCACCAAGATCAATCTATGTGTTCATCTAGCAATGAGAGAGAGGAGTGCATCTAGATACCCTTGTAGATTGCGTGCGGAAGCGTTCAAGAGAACGGGATTGAGGGAGTCGTTCTCGTCGTGATCCAAATCACGGAGATCCTAGCGCCGAACGGACGGCACCTCCGCATTCAACACACGTACGGTCAGCGTGACGTCTCCTTGTTCTTGATCCAGCAAGGGGGAAGGAGAGGTTGATGAAGATCCAGCAGCACGACAGCGTGGTGGTGGATGCAGCAGGACTCCGGCAGGGCCTCGCCAAGCAACTACGGGAGGAGGAGGTGTAGCAGGGAGGGGAGGGAGGCGCCAGGGTGTTGGGTGCTTCCCTCCCACCCACCCCCCCTCTTTATATAGGGACCCCAGGGGGGCGCCGGCCCTAGAGATGGGATCTCTAGGGGGGCAAGGGGGTGGAGTGCCCCCCAAGGCAAGTGGAGGCGCCCCATCCCCTAGGGTTCCCAACCCTAGGCGTAGAGGGGGGCCCAGGGGGGCGCACCAGCCCACTAGGGGCTGGTTCTCCTCCCACTTGAGCCCATGGGGCCCTCTGGGATAGGTGGCCCCACCCGGTGGACCCTCGGGACCCTTCCGGTGGTCCCGGTACAATACCGGTGACCCCCGAAACTCTCCCGATGGCCGAAACGGCACTTCCTATATATAATTCTTTACCTCCGAACCATTCCGGAACTCCTCGTGACGTCCGGGATCTCATCCGGGACTCTGAACAACTTTCGGTTTGCTGCATACTCATATTCATACAACCCTAGCATCACCGAACCTTAAGTGTGTAGACCCTACGGGTTCGGGAGACATGTAGACATGACCGAGACGGCTCTCCGGTCAATAACCAACAGCGGGATCTGGATACCCATGTTAGCTCCCACATACTCCTCGATGATCTCATCGGATGAACCACGATGTCGAAGATTTAAGCAACCCCGTATACAATTCCCTTTGTCAATCGGTACGTTACTTGTCCGAGATTCGATCGTCGGTATCCCAATACCTCGTTCAATCTCGTTACCGACAAGTCACTTTACTCGTATCGTAATGCATGATCCCGTGACCAGACACTTGGTCACTTTGAGCTCATTATGATGATGCATTACCGAGTGGGCCTAGAGATACCTCTCCGTCATACGGAGTGACAAATCCCAGTCTCGATCCGTGTCAACCCAACAGACACTTTCGGGAACACCTGTAGTGCACCTTTATAGTCACCTAGTTACGTTGTGACGTTTGGTACACCGAAAGCACTCCTACGGTATCCGGGAGTTACACGATCTCATGGTCTAAGGAAAAGATACTTGACATTGGAAAGGCTCTAGCAAAACGAACTACACGATCTTGTGCTATGCTTAGGATTGGGTCTGGTCCATCACATCATTCTCCTAATGATGTGACCCCGTTATCAATGACATCCAATGTCCATAGTCAGGAAACCATGACTATATGTTGATCAACGAGCTAGTCAACTAGAGGCTCACTAGGGACATATTGTGGTCTATGTATTCACAGGCGTATTACGATTTCTGGATAATACAATTATAGCATGAACAAAAGACAATTATCATGAACAAGGAAATATAATAATAATCATTTTGTTATTGCCTCTAGGGCATATTTCCAACAGTCTCCCACTTGCACTAGAGTCAATAATCTAGTGACATTGTGATGAATCGAACACCCATAGAGTTCTTGTGTTGACCATGTTTTGCTCGCGAAAGAGGTTTAGTCAACAGATCTGCGACATTCATATTCGTATGTACTTTGCAAATATCTATGTCTCCATCTTGAACATTTTCACAGATGGAGTTGAAACGACGCTTGATGTGCCTGGTTTTCTTGTGAAACCTGGGCTCCTTCGCAAGGGCAATAGCTCTAGTGTTGTCAAAGAAGAGAGTGATTGGCCACGATGCATTGGGTATGACTCCGAGGTCGATGATGAACTCCTTCATCCATATTGCTTCATGTGTTGCCTCCGAGGCTGCCATGTACTCTGCTTCACATGTAGATCCCGCCACGACGCTCTACTTGCAACTGCACCAGCTTACTGCTCCACGATTCAACATATACACGTATCCGGTTTGTGACTTAGAGTCATCCAGATCTATGTCGAAGCTAGCGTCGACGTAACCCTTTACGACGAGCTCTTCGTCACCTCCATGAACGAGAAACATGTCCTTTGTCCTTTTCAGGTACTTCGGGATATTCTTGACCGTTGTCCAGTGTTCCTTGCCGGGATTACTTTGGTACCTTCCTACCAAACTTACGGCAAGGTTTACATCAGGTCTGGTACACAGCATGGCATACATAATAGATCCTATGGCTGAGGCATAGGGGATGACACTCATCTCTTCTTTATCTTTTGCCGTGGTCGGGCATTGAGCCGAGCTCAATCTCACACCTTGCAATACAGGCAAGAACCCTTTCTTGGACTAATCCATTTTGAACTTCTTCAATATCTTATCAAGGTATGTGCTTTGTGAAAGACCTATGAGGCGTCTCGATCTATCCCTATAGATCTTGATGCCTAGTATGTAAGCAGCTTCTCCAAGGTCCTTCATTGAAAAACACTTATTCAAGTAGGCCTTAATGTTGTCCAAAAGTTCTATATCATTTCCCATCAAAAGTATGTCATCTACATATAATATGAGAAATGCTACAGAGCTCCCACTCACTTTCTTGTAAACGCAGGCTTCTCCATAAGTCTGCATAAACCCAAACGCTTTGATCATCTCATCAAAGCGAATGTTCCAACTCCGAGATGCTTGCACCAGCCCATAAATGCATTGCTGGAGCTTGCATACCTTGTTAGCATTCTTAGGATCGACAAAACCCTCCGGCTGCATCATATACAGTTCTTCCTTAAGATAGCCATTAAGGAATGCCGTTTTGACGTCCATTTGCCATATCTCATAATCATAGTATGCGGCAATTGCTAACATGATTTGGACAGACTTTAGCTTTGCTACGGGAGAGAAAGTCTCATTGTAGTCAACCCCTTGAACTTGTCGATAACCCTTAGCGACAAGTCGAGCTTTATAGATGGTAACATTACCATCCGCGTCCGTCTTCTTCTTAAAGATCCATTTGTTTTCTATCGCTCGCCGATCATCGGGCAAGTCTGTCAAAGTCCATACTTTTTTTACATACATGGATTCTATCTCGGATTGCATGGCTTCAAGCCATTTGTTGGAATCTGGGCCCGCCATCGCTTCTTCATAGTTCGAAGGTTCACCATTGTCTAACAACATGATTTCCAGGACAGGGTTGCCATACCACTCTGGTGTGGAACGTGTCCTTGTGGACCTAGGAAGTTCAGTAGCAACTTGATCCGAAGTACCTTGATCATCATCATTAATTTCCTCTCCAGTCGGTGTAGGCACCATAGGAACATTTTCCTGAGCTGCACTACTTTCCGGTTCGAGAGGTAGTACTTCATCGAGTTCTACTTTCCTCCCACTTACTCCTTTCGAGAGAAACTCTTTTTCCAGAAAGGATCCGTTCTTGGCAACAAAGATCTTGCCTTCGGATCTAAGGTAGAAGGTATACCCAATGGTTTCCTTAGGGTATCCTATGAAGACGCATTTTTCCGACTTGGGTTCGAGCTTTTCAGGTTGAAGTTTCTTGACATAAGCATCGCATCCCCAAACTTTTAGAAACGACAGCTTAGGTTTCTTCCCAAACCAAAATTCATACGGATTTAGACAGAGCCCTATTTAAAGTGAATGTAGCTGTCTCTAGAGCATATCCCCAAAATGATAGCGGTAAATCAGTAAGAGACATCATAGATCACACCATATCGAATAGAGTGCGATTACGACGTTCGGACACACCATTACGCTGAGGTGTTCCAGGCGGCATGAGGTGTGAAACGATTCCATATTTTCTTAAGTGCATACCAAATTCGTGACTTAAATATTCTCCTCCATGATCTGACCGTAAGAATTTTATCTTTCGGTCACGTTGATTCTCTACTTCACTCTGAAATTCCTTGAACTTTTCAAAGGTCTCAGACTTGTGTTTCATCAAGTAGACATACCCATATCTACTCAAGTCATCAGTGAGAGTGAGAACGTAACGATATCCTCCGCGAGCCTCAACGCTCATTGGATCGCACACATCGGTATGTATGATTTCCAATAAGTTGGTTGCTCGCTCCATTGTTCCGGAGAATGGAGTCTTGGTCATTTTGCCCATGAGGCATGGTTCGCATGTGTCAAATGATTCATAATCGAGAGACTCTAAAAGTCCATCAGCATGGAGCTTCTTCATGCGCTTGACACCAATGTGACCAAGGCGGCAGTGCCACAAGTATGTGGGACTATTGTTATCAACTTTACATCTTTTGGTATTCACACTATGAATATGTGTAACATTACGTTCGAGATTCATTAAGAATAAACCATTAACCATCGGGGCATGACCATAAAACATATCTCTCATATAAATAGAACAACCATTATTCTCGGATTTAAATGAGTAGCCATCTCGCATTAAACGAGATCCAGATACAATGTTCATGCTCAAACTTGGCACTAATAACAATTATTGAGGTTTAAACGTAATCCCGTGGGTAAATGTAGAGGTAGCATGCCAACGGCGATCACATCGACCTTGGAACCATTTCCGACGCGCATCGTCACCTCGTCCTTCGCCAGTCTCTGCTTATTCCGCAGCTCCTGCTGTGAGTTACAAATATGAGCAATGGCACTGGTATCAAATACCCAGGAGTCACTACGAGTACTGGTAAGGTACACATCAATTACATGTATATCAAATATACCTTTAGTGTTGCCAGCCTTCTTGTCCGCTAAGTATTTGGGGCAGTTTCGCTTCCAGTGACCCTTCCCTTTGCAATAAAAACACTCAGTCTCAGGCTTGGGTCCATTCCTTGACTTCTTCCCGGCAACTGGCTTACCGGGCGCGGCAACATCTTTGCCGTCCTTCTTGAAGTTCTTCTTACCCTTGCCCTTCTTGAACTTGGTGGTTTTATTGACCATCAACACTTGATGTTCTTTCTTGATTTCTACCTCTGATGACTTTAGCATTGAAAATACTTCAGGAACCACCATCCCCTGCATATTGTAGTTCATCACAAAGCTCTTGTAGCTCGGTGGGAGTGACTGAAGGAATCTGTCAATGACCGCCTCGTCCGGGAGGTTAATGTCCAGCTGGGACAGGCGGTTGTGCAACCCAGACATTTTGAGTATGAGCTCACTGACAGAACTGTTTTCCTCCATCTTACAACTATAGAACTTGTCGGAGACTTCATATCTCTCGACCCGGGCATGAGCTTGGAAACCATTTTTAGCTCCTCGAACATCTCATATGCTCCGTGTCGCTCAAAACGCTTTTGGAGCCCCGATTCTAAGCTGTAAAGCATGCCGCACTGAACGAGGGAGTAATCATCAGCACGTGACGGCCAAGCGTTCATAACGTCTTGGTTCTCTGGGATGGGTGCTTCACCTAGCGGTCCTTCTAGGACATATGCTTTCTTGGCAGCTATGAGGACGATCCTCAGGTTCCGGACCCAGTCCGAATAGTTGTTGCCATCATCTTTCAGCTTGGTTTTCTCTAGGAACGCGTTGAAGTTCATGTTGACATGAGCATTGGCCATTTGATCTACAAGACATATTTTGCAAAGATTTTAGACTAAGTTCATGATAATTAAGTTCATCTAATCAAATTATTTAATGAACTCCCACTTAGATTAGACATCCCTCTAGTCATCTAAGTGTTACACGATCCGAGTGGACTAGGCCGTGTCCGATCATCACGTGAGACGGACTAGTCATCATCGATGAACATCTCCATGTTGATCGTATATTCCATACGACTCATGTTCGACCTTTCGGTCTCTGTGTTCCGAGGCCATGTATGTACATGCTAGGCTCGTCAAGTTAACCCTAAGTGTTTTTGCATGTGTAAAACTGTGTTACACCCGTTGTATGTAAACGTAAGAATCTATCTCACCCGATCATCACGTGGTGCTTCAAAATGACGAAGTTTAGCAACGGCGCATAGTTAGGGGAGAACACTTTCTTGAAATTATTATAAGGGATCATCTTATTTACTACCGTCGTTCTAAGTAAACAAGATGCATAAACACAATAAACATCACATGCAATTATATAGTAGTGACATGATATGGCCAATATCATATAGCTCCTTTGATCTCCATCTTCGGGGCTCCATGATCATCTTCGTCACCGGCATGACACCATGATCTCCATCATCATGATCTCCATCATCGTGTCTCCATGAAGTTGCTCGCCAACTATTACTTCTACTACTATGGCTAACGGTTTAGCAATAAAGTAAAGTAATTACATGGCGTTAAATCATTGACATGCAGGTCATACAATAATTAAGACAACTCCTATGGCTCCTGCTGGTTGTCATACTCATCGACATGCAAGTCGTGATTCCTATTACAAGAACATGATCTCATACATCACAATATATCATTCATCATTCATCACAACTTTTGGCCATATCACATCAAATAGCAATTGTTGCAAAAACAAGTTAGACGTCCTCTAATTGTTGTTGCATCTTTTACGTGGCTGCAATTGGGTTCTAGCAAGAATGTTTTCTTACCTACGAATAACCACAACGTGATTTTGTCAACTTCTATTTACCCTTCATAAGGACCCTTTTCATCGAATCCGCTCCAACTAAAGTGGGAGAGACAGACACCCGCTAGCCACCTTATGCAACTAGTGCATGTCAGTCGGTGGAACCTATCTCACGTAAGCGTACGTGTAAGGTCGATCCGGGCCGCTTCATCCCACAATACCGCTGAAGCAAAATAAGACTAGTAATGGCAAGAAAGTTGACAAGATCTACGCCCACAACAGATTTGTGTTCTACTCGTGCAATAGAGAACTACGCATAGACCTAGCTCATGATGCCACTGTTGGGGAACGTTGCATAAAATAAAAATAATCTACGTTCACCAAGATCAATCTATGAGTTCATATAGCAACGAGAGAGAGGAGTGCATCTACATACCCTTGTAGATCGCGTGCGGAAGCGTTCAAGAGAACGAGGTTGAGGGAGTCGTTCTCGTCCTGATCGAAATCACCGGAGATCCTAGCGCCGAAGGACGGCACCTCCGCGTTCAACACACGTACGGTCAGCGTGACGTCTCCTCCTTCTTGATCCAGCAAGGGGGAGGGAGAGGTTGATGAAGATCCAGCAGCACGACGGCGTGGTGGTGGATGCAGCAGGACTCCGGCAGGGCTTCGCCAAGCAACTACGGGAGGAGGAGGTATAGCAGGGAGGGGAGGGAGGCGCCAGGGTGTTGGGTGCGGCTGCCCTCCCACCCCACCCCCACCCCCCCTCTTTATATAGGGACCCCAGGGGGGCGCCAGCCCTAGAGATGGGATCTCTAGGGGGGCGGCGGCCAAGGGGGGTGGAGTGGCCCCCAAGGCAAGTGGAGGCGCCCCCTCCCCTAGGGTTCCCAACCCTAGGCGCAAAGGGGGGCCTAGGGGGGCGCACCATCCCACTAGGGGCTGGTTCCCCTCCCACTTCAGCCCATGGGGCCCTCCGGGATAGGTGGCCCCACCCGGTGGAACCCCGGGACCCTTCCGGTGGTCCCGGTACAATACCGGTGACCCCCGAAACTCTCCCGATGGCCGGGACCATTCCGGAACTCCTCGTGACGTCCGGGATCTCATCCGGGACTCCAAACAACTTTTGGTTTGCTGCATACTCATATTCATACAACCCTAGCGTCACCGAACCTTAAGTGTGTAGACCCTACGGGTTCGGGAGACATGTAGACATGACCGAGACGGCTCTCCGGTCAATAACCAACAGCGGGATCTGGATACCCATGTTGGCTCCCACATACTCCTCAATGATCTCATCGGATGAACCACGATGTCAAGGATTTAAGCAACCCCGTATACAATTCCCTTTGTCAATCGGTACGTTACTTGTCCGAGATTCGATCGTCGGTATCCCAATACCTCATCCAATCTCGTTACGGACAAGTCACTTTACTCGTATCGTAATGCATGATCCCGTGACCAGACACTTGGTCACTTTGAGCTCATTATGATGATGCATTACCGAGTGGGCCTAGAGATACCTCTCCGTCATAGGAGTGAAAAATCCCAGTCTCGATCGGTGTCAACCCAACAGACACTTTCGGGGGTACCTGTAGTGCACCTTTATGGTCACCCAGTTATGTTGTGACGTTTGGTACACCCAAAGCACTCCTACGGTATCCGGGAGTTACACGATCTCATGGTCTAAGCAAAAGATACTTGACATTGGGAAAGCTCTAGCAAAACGAACTACACGACCTTGTGCTATGCTTAGGATTGGGTCTTGTCCATCACATCATTCTCCTAATGGTGTGATCCCGTTATCAATGACATCCAATGTCCATAGTAAGGAAACCATGACTATTTGTTGATCAACGAGCTAGTCAACTAGAGGCTCACTAGGAACATATTGTGGTCTATGTATTCACACGCGTATTATGATTTCCGGATAATACAATTATAGCATGAACAAAAGACAATTATCATGAACAAGGAAATATAATAATAATCATTTTTATTATTGCCTCTAGGGCATATTTCCAACAGGATGTAAGTAGTAAGAAATGGGCTTCCGCAGAAAATGGGCTGTAAGTTAGTAAGAAATGGGCTGTAAATTTTGAAACCTAAGCCAACCTGCAATTACATTCAAATATTGTTTTTTCTGGATTTCTCTACTCTTATGAAAAGCAGAAAATAGTGGAAGTAGGAGCATGCCCGGCGTGCTGCTCCTGAACGGACGTGTGTGGCCAGAGTGGGTTTCTCGCATTCCACGCGGGTTTCTCTATCTCTGCTCTCTTCTATATCTATACTATTATAAAGATAGAATTGGTGATGATGGTGTTCCTTCCATCCCGCATTATAAGCCGTCTGATCTATATCTAACGGATAAGAAAGAAACTATGACAATTTACCCGCACTCCTCTCCACATTTGCAGATAAGGCCTTCCCTCGTTCATCCTTTTTCTCCCATAAGATAAACTACTTATACAAATGCATCTTGATATTCTGTGCAACGCACGGGCATCTTGTTAGTCAAGATTTTAAATTTCAATCATTTTTTGTGGAGAATTTTTCTGAATTTTACTTTGATATAAGTTATTAAAGATTATTTTTAATGTGACTCGAAATTTCGTGATTAAAATAGTTCGGACCCCAACGAAATATGCAAAATTTCGTTGAATTTTTAGTAGTGCCCAAAATATGGTCTGTAATGCTAATAAAAAGAATATGGGCTTCAAAATATCCTTAAGAATTAGCAAATGGGTTGTAAATTATTGAAAATAATGGATAATGGGTTGTATGTTGTTTTCCATAGATTTTCAAGATTTTAAATTTCAATCATTTTTTTGTGGAGATTTTTTTGAATTTTATTTTGATATAAGTTTTTAAATATTATTTTTAACGTGACTCGAAATTTCGTGATTAAAAGAGTTCGGACCCCGCCAAAATATGCAAAATTTCATTGATGTTTTTAGCAGTGCACAAAATATGGTGTGTAATGCTAATAAAAAGAATATGGGCTTCAAAATATCCTTAAGAATTAGCAAATGGGCTTTAAATTATTGAAAATAATGGCTAATGGTATGTATGCTATTTTCCACAGATTTGGAGGCTGATTTTTGGGCCTACTTGGTTGACGATGACGTTGTTCTAAAAAAATTGATGTGTACGCAAGACTTTGTAAACTTAGTCAAGACAGAGCAGTGACTGTTGGATGTCCATCCAATGGTCGGCGTGCTTCTTCAATCTCTGATCTTCCTGCTCTAGCCACCCAAACCAGCGCTGGAGGGACTACCTGCTCCCTCCTCCCGTGGCCGGTTGTGCTGTTGCTAGGCCATCCCTCTACCCACCCGCACATCCTTTTATTTTCTGGCGACGTTAGCCTCACCCCGCAGTCGACCAGTCAACCCTTGTACTCTCCTCAACATGGGCATCCGCTGTTGTGGCTTCGCCAGCTCTGAGTCGTTCCCTTCCTGGGCCTCACCCTCGTCCATCGCGTTTGTGCTCTCGGTGCAGCGTGGTCAACATGGTCAACAAACAACAGCCATCGGAAGAGGGATGTAAGTAGAGAGGCTGACAGTAGGGACTCACACAAGCAAGTGCCTCCTTATTACGCGAAAATAGAGAGGCTTCTCTGGATCATTCTAGTATGGGGCCTTGCCATCGTCCATCGCCTTGGTTCTCTCGGCGGCGTGGTCAACGAATGACATCCATCGGAAGACAACTATACGTGGAGAGGCTGACAACTGGGTCCATGGCCGCATGCATGGAAGTGCCACCTTATTACGTGCAAAATAATGATTCCTCCACCTGACAGCTAGGTCCCAAGGGAAGGGCCTCTAAATTCCACACAAAAAAACAATGCTCCTGCTGAAAGATGGACCCACTAGCTATATCTTCGCACGCAAGAAAGTGCCTCCTTATTATTCACAAAAAAAGAATACTGCCCCTGCTAGCTGGGACCCACCATAGTGGGAGGCTGACTTGTCATCCTACTAAGTTGACGCGGACGGAGGGCTTTGTCAACTTACTCAATATGAATAATTCTAGCTCCAGTGACCGTATGATGTCAATCCAACAGCCGTAGTGCTTCTTCAACCTCTGGTCTTCTTGCGCCAGCCGCCCGCGCCTGTCGTGCCGCGTGCTCCTGCCTCCCGTGGCCGGATGTGCTGCTGCGGAGGCCTTACTGCCCCCTACTACTCCCACCACTGGCCAGGCCATCCCTCTACTCACCCACACCCCATGTTATTGTGTGGCGACGAGAGCCTCACACCGCAGCCGAACCAGTGAACCCTCGTACTCCTCTCCGCATGGGCATCCACTATCGCGTCTTCCCCGGCTCCGCGTCGTCACCTTCCTAGGCCTCGCCATCGTCCACCGCCTTGGTGCTCTCGGTGTGGCATGGTCAATCCAGTCAAGGAATGACTTCCATCAGAAGAGTGTTGTACGTGGAGAGGCTGACAGCTGCGTCCACGGCCGCAGCAAGGAAGTGCCTCCTTATTACGTGCAAAATAATGATTCCTCCACTTGACACTAGGGACCCACTGTAGGATCTAAAGTATGTCTAGAGGGGGGTGATTAGACTACTTGACCAAATAAAAACTTAACTGTTTCCCACTTTTAGTTCTTGACAGCTTTTAGCAACTTAGCACAAGTCAAGCAATCAAGATACAATTCAAGCAAGCATGAAATGAGTATATAAGCAGCAGAAAGTAAAGCATGCAACTTGCAAGAAAGTAGAGGGATGGGATTGGAGAGAGCAAACGCAATTGGAGAGACGGATGTTTTTGTCGTGGTTCTGGTAGGTGGTGCTATCGTACATCCACGTTGATGGAGACCTCAACCCACGAAGGGTAACGGCTGCGCGAGTCCACGGATGGCTCCACCCACAAAGGGTCCATAAAGAAGCAACCTTGTCTATCCCACCATGGCCATCACCCACTGATACGTCTCCATCGTATCTACTTTTCCAAACACTTTTGCCCTTCTTTTCGACTCTAACTTGCATGATTTGAACGGAACTAACCCAGGCTGACGTGGCTTTCAGCAGAACTGCCATGGTGTTATTTTTGTGCAGAAATAAAAGTTCTCGGAATCACCTGAAAATCCACGGAGCAACTTTTTGGAATTAATAAAAATACTGGCGAAAGAATAAAGACCGGGGGGCCCACACCATGTCCATTAGGGTGGGCCCCCTTCGGCGCGCCCCCTGCCTCGTGGGCCACCTGGAGCTCCACCGACCTCAACTCCAACTCTATATAATCACGTTCGGGGAGAAAAAAATTGAGGAGAAGGATTCATCGCGTTTTATGATACGGAGCTGCCGCCAAGCCCTAAACTCTCTCGGGAGGGCTGATCTGGAGTCCGTTCGGGGCTCCAGAGAGGCGAATCCGTCACCGTCGTCATCTCAACCATCCTCCATCACCAATTTCATGATGCTCACCATCGTGTGTGAGTAATTCCATCGTCGGCTTGCTGGATAGTGATGGGTTGGATGTGATTTGCCATGTAATTAAGTTAGTTTTGTTAGAGTTTGATCCCTAGTATCCACTATGTTCTGAGATTGATGTTGCTATGACTTTGATATGCTTAATGCTTGTCACTAGGGCCCGGGTGCCATGATTTCAGATCTGAACCTATTATGTTTTCATGAATATATGTGAGTTCTTGATCCTATCTTGCAAGTCTATAGTCACCTATTATGTGTTATGATCTGTTAACCCCGAAGTGATAATAATCGGGATACTTACCGGTGATGACCGTAGTTTGAGGAGTTCATGTATTCACTAAGTGTTAATGCTTTGGTCCAGTACAGTATTAAAAGGAGGTCTTAATATCCTTAGTTTCCAAGAGGACCCCGCTGCCACGGGAGGGTAGGACAAAAGATGTCATGCAAGTTCTTTTCCATAAGCACGTATGACAATATTTGGAATACATGCCTACATTACATTGATGAACTGGAGCTAGTTTTGTGTCACCCTATGTTATAACTATTGCATGAGGAATCGCATCCAACATAATTATCCATCATTGATCCAATGCCTATGAGCTTTTCACATATTGATCTTTGCTTAGTTACTTTACCGCTGCCACTGTAAGAATTACTACAAAACTGCTATTGTTACTTTTGCTATTGTTATTGTTGCTTCCATACTACTTTGCTACTAAATACTTTGCTGCAAATACTAAGTTATCCAGGTGTGGCTGAATTGACAACTCAAATGCTAATATTTGACAATATTCTTTGGCTCCCCTTGTGTCGAATCAAGAAATTTGGGTTGAATACTCTACTCTCAAAAACTGTTGCGATCCCCTATACTTGTCAGTTATCAAGACTATTTTTTGGCGCCCTTGCCGGGGAGCATAGCTCTATTCTTTGAGTCACTTGGGGTTTATATCTGCTGATCACTATGAGGAACGTGAAAGATGAAAGAACTAAGATTTATCCCTCAAATACGAGGGGAGGTAAGGATTTGCCATCTAGCTCTGCACTTGATTCACCTTCTATTATGAGTAAACTTGCGACACCTAAACCTGCTTCTGCTATTAATTCTGATATGTCGCATGTTATTGATGATGCCACTTCTGTTATGCATGATACTTATGATGAAACTACTTCTATGCTTGATACTACTGTGCCATTAGGTGAATTTCTTGATGAACAACTTGCTAGGGCTAGAGAGAATGAATTATTGAAAGTGATAATATTGATGAAAGTGATGATGAAGATTCTCCCCCTAAATATGTATTGCATGTTGTTCTTGAGGGTTATGTTATGGATGAAGAGACTGCTAGAGATTTTCTTGCTTGCAATGATAGATCTGATCTTAAGAAGTTACTAGCTAAGCTTAAAGAAAAGTCTCTGAATGCTAGAATGAAATATGACCCTGCTTTTGCTACTTCACCTACCTGTGTTACTGATAAGGATTATGATTTCCCTGTCGATCCTGAGATAATTACTTTGGTTGAATCTGATCCTTTTATGGCTATGAATGGGAAACTGTTGTGGCACATCTTACTAAATTGAATGATATAGCCACCCTATTCACTAATGATGAGAAAATTCCTTACTACTATATCCTTAAGCTATTTTCATTCTCATTAAAGGGTGATGCTAAAACATGGTTTAATTCTCTAGATCCTGGTTGTGTGCTTAGTCCCCAGTATATGATTTATTACTTCTCTGTTAAATATTTCCCCGCTCATAAGAAACAAGTTGCTTTAAGGGAAATATATAATTTTGTGCAAATTGAAGAAGAGAGTCTCCCACAAGCTTGGGGGAGGCTTCTCCGATTACTTAATGCTTTGCCTGATCATCCTCTCAAGAAAAATGAAATACTTGATATCTTTTATAATGGACTAACCGATGCTTCCAAAG
Source organism: Triticum dicoccoides (assembly GCF_002162155.2). Classification (NCBI taxonomy): domain Eukaryota; kingdom Viridiplantae; phylum Streptophyta; class Magnoliopsida; order Poales; family Poaceae; genus Triticum; species Triticum dicoccoides. The sequence continues at coordinate 512,668,224 of NC_041389.1, forward strand.
ACCATCTGGATAGTTGTGATGGTTGTATTTTTAGGGAAAGAACAGTTGTTCAAGCTGAATTGCTATTGAATAATATGTTGACTAATGAAAACAATTGGACACTTCCTGAGCCAACTCCTAAGCCAACTCCGAAGAAAAGAGGTGTTCTATTTCTCAGTCCTGAAGATATGCAAGAGGCAAAGAAATCTATGAAATAAAAAGGTATTAAAGCTGAAGATGTTAAGAATTTACCTCCTGTTGAAGAAATACATGGCCTTAATATACCACATATTGAAGAAATACATGGTCTTGATAACCCGACACAGGTAGTGAAGTTAAATTCTCTCTATAGATATGATAAAATTGAAATCACGTCTACTAAGTTTGCTAGCCAATGCTTGGATGAGTTCAATGACTTTATGGCTAAACAAGAAAACTTCAATGCTTATGTTGGTAGACAATTGAAAAATAATGCTTATATGATTGGACACTTGAGTGATTATATGTCTAGAGTTAATGGTGAACTTAAACTCATTAGTAAACATGCTTCTATGGTTACCACTCAAGTAGAACAAGTGCTTAAATCTCAAAATGATTTTCTTAATGAATTAAATGATAAGAGAACGATAATGTTGTTAGAGTTATGACTAGATGTGATAGAATGACTCAGGAACCTTTGTATACTGAGGGCCATCCTAAGAGAATTGAGCAAGATTCTCACAGAACTAATGTTGATGCACCTAGTCCTTCTAAAAAGAAGAAGAAGAAAAATGATAGGACTTTGCATGCTTCTAGTGAACCTGTAGACAAACCTAAGCATCCTAATGATATTTCTATCTCTGATGCTGAAACACAATCTGGTGATGAACATGAACCTAGTAATAATGTTAATGATAATGTTCATGTTGATGCTCAACCTAGCAATAACAATGATGTGGAGATTGAACTTGTTGTTGATCTTGATAACCCACAATCAAAGAATCAACACTATGATAAGAGAGGCTTCGTTGCTAGGAAGCATGGTAGAGAAAGAGAACAAGGGTTCAGACACCCATGTCGTTTCCTCCTAAACCATCCAAGAAAAAGGATGATGAGGATTTTGAGCGCTTTGCTGAAATGATTAGTCCTATCTTTTTGCGTATACGTTTTACTGATATGCTTAAAATGAATCCTTATGCTAAGTACATGAAAGATATTTTTACAAATAAAAGAAAGATACCGGAAGCCAAAATTTCCACCATGCTTGCTAATTATACTTTTAAGGGTGGAATACCAAAGATACTAGGAGATCCAGGATTACCAACTATACCATGCTCCATTAAAAAAACTATGTTAAAACTACTTTATGTGATCTTGGAGCCTGTGTTAGTGTTATGCCTCTCTCTTTATATCGTAGGCTTGAATTGAATAAGTTGACACCTACTGAAATATCTTTGCAAATGGCTGATAAATCAACCGATATACCTGTCAGTATTTGTGAGGATGTGTCTAATGTTGTTGCAAATGTTACTATCCTAATAGACTTTGTTATTCTTGATATTCCCGAGGACGATAGTATGTCGATTATCCTTGGTAGACCCTTTTTGAATAATGTAGGGGCTGTTATTGATTGCAACAAAGGCAATGTCACTTTTCATGTTAATGGTAATGAGCATACGGTACACTTTCTGAGGAAACAACCTCAAGTTCACAGTATCAATTCTACTGGAAAATTCCATCGATTATTATTGGAGGTTTTGAATTTCCTCTTCGTACTGTCAAGAAGAAATATAATATTCTTATTATTGGGGATGTGCATATCCCCGTTGAGGTAACCTAGTGTTATTCGAAATTTCTTTGGTTCCATGTTATTCGGAATGGGTTTGTTAACAAGACTTGATCAACCTTGTTAGTGGATTCCTTTTAATGAGCATGAGATGGATGAAGCTAGAAAGCACAACCTTCTGTATCCTCCTTTTACTTTTTGTTATTTAGAACAAATTAAGCAAAAATAGTATTTCCTGTCTGTTTTCTGAATTATCCATGCAATAAAAAATACACCAAAAATAAAAGTTCTCCAAATGCCCTGAAAATGAAATATGATTTTTTCTGGAATATTTGAGAATATCTGGCACTAAGAACACACCAGAGGGAGCCAGCACCCGGCCACGAGGGTCCAGGGCACCCCCCTAGGGCGTGCCCCCTACCTCGTGGGCCCCTGGTGGCCCCCCTCCACTTATTCCTGCACCTACACACTTCTTCCTCCCAAAAAATCACCAACCAGCTCAAGCACGAGTTCTAGCTCAACTTGCTGCCATTTTCGGTCACCTTGCTCAAAGCTCCATTCACGAAACTGCTTTGGGAGATTGTTCTTTGGTATGTAACTCCTCCAATGGTCCAATTAGTTTTTGCTCTAGTTCTTTATTCATTGCAAACTTTTGCTGCTAAGGTGACCCTGTTCTTGAGCTTGCATGTCAAATTTATTTGGTCCCAAGTAGTTCTAATGCATGATATAGTCTCTAGGCACTTGTGGGAGTAGTTGCTTTCAATTTTGTTGAGTTTGGTTCACTTTTATTTTGAGTTACTAAAAATTTCAGAAAGTTTTCAGAGAAAGAAAAATGCATGGGAAAATATACCAAGGTGGTTCTTCAAAGAAGCAAGGACCAAGGCTCGCGATACGTGAGCCAGACGATGAACCACCGAGGGAAGCTCAAGTGCATCCTTGTGAATGGCTGCCAGAAGATTTCAATGGTTCAAGCAGGAATTAAGGAGGAATTTGATGCATATGTGCGCAATGCTGAACTCGAGGGCTTCATGCTAGATAAGTGCCCTCAGTATTACCACTTAACTAACTCTTTTGTGAGAAGGTTCAAATTTACATCATCATGCAATTCTCACACTGTCCTATTTGATCTTTATAATAAATCTCATACCATGGACTTAGAAGATTTTAACACTGCTTGTAAACTCCCGCAATGGGGTAGTTTTAGTGAACCTCGCAAATCTGAATTTAAGGATTTTCTTGCTATTATCACTGTGGGGGAATCTAGAGAAATAGCACAAGCTACCATAGGAAGCATTCATTTTCCTGCTATGCATTATTTTGCTCTCTTTATAGGTAGATGCATAAATAGTAAGGACGAGGCATGTCACATGTGTGTTCCAGACCTTAGTGTTCTTAAGAGTGTTGTGCTAGGAGATAGACAATATAACTTGGGGGCCATCATTGCACGAAGGCTGCATCTTAATGGTACATGTGGAGACTTGATTGGTCGGATTTATGCAAATCGCGTAGCTAATTATCTTGGGGTGCCCATACATGAAAATGATAGAGAGTTGTTTCCTGCTTATCTAGATTATAGTGCCATGGTTAGTCATCAGTTTCTTGAGAAGAATGAACAGTTCCTCCAGTACCGACTAATCTTTGACAGATGGCGTACTGTCCATATTGCTCTCCCTGCCCCTACTTTCTTTGACTTTCAGGCAAAAAGAACATACTTTATAACTAGAGAGGAGGCTAATGAATATGAGATAAGGACGGAGGCAGCTCGCCTCCAAGCTGCAGCTCATGAGGCAATAGCGGCTGCATCTCGGTACAACCCCAGCTACAACTTTGTTGCATGGGCATAGACCAACTTGGGCCAAAAGCCTAAGCTTGGGTGAGTACGTATTTCTCACCGACATTACATTCATGTTCACACACTCATGCTAGTTGTCGGTGTCCATACTTTTTCATTGTACTATCCAGGCTAGTTTATTTTCCTTTTCTTGCTTTCTTCTTGTGTGTTTGAATAACCTTAAGGAAAACAAAAAAATTAGTTATAGCTTTTAGTTAGTTTACTTTCCATGCTTGTAGTAGTAGTAATAAAGAGAAAACTCAAAAAGATTTCTCGTTCTTCTTTTGCTTGTTGGGAGCTTTCCCGTGTAAATAGTTTTATTTATATTTCTTTTCTTTGGGGGTCGAAAGGAGAAGACCATGATGAAAATGTTGAGTGGCTCTTTTATGCATTGTTGATTGATTTAACCAAGAGCCCATATTACCTTGTCTTCTCCCTTGAATTGAGTGCTCGCAGATTCCAGCTTAGTCCAATGCACATGCACTATTACTATTATCCACACCATTCGGTCGTGCAAGTGAAAGGAACTAATGATGATATATGATGGACTGATTGAGATGGGAGAAGCTGGTATGAACTCAACCTATCTTGTTTTTGTAAATATGATTAGTTCATCATTCCTGATTCAGCCTATTATGAATAAACATGTTTGCAATGACAATTAGAGATTATAGTTGCTCATGCCATGCTAAATTAAGCTAGGAGTTTATAATGGTTTACGTTGCGTGCCAACATGCTGTTAAAATGGTTGTGATGTGGTATGATAGGGTGGTATCCTCCTTTGAATGAATCGAGTGACTCGACTTGGCACATGTTCACACATATAGTTAAAACATAATCAACATAGCATCCACGATATTTATGATCATGGTGGATTATATCCTACTCATGCTTGCACTCAGTGTCTATTAATTTTAATGCATGTTCATGACTGTTGTCGCTCTCTAGTTGGTCGCTTCCCAGTCTTTTTCTAGCCTTCACTTGTACTAAGCGGGAATACTGCTTGTGCATCAAAACTCCATAAACCCCAAAGTTATTCCATATGAGTCCACCATACTTGCCTATATGCGGCCTCTACCTGCCGTTCTAAGTAAATTTGTATGTGCCAAACTCCAAACGTTCAAATGAAATTCTATTTTGTATGCTTGAACAGCTCATGTATCAACTAAGGTTGTCTGTATCTTCCATGCTAGGCGGATTATTCTCAAGAGGAGTGGACTCCGCTCCTCATTCACGAGAAAATGGCTACATGGGGATGCCCAGTCCCATGCTCAAATCAAATCAAAATAATTGCAAACAAAACTCCCCCAGGATTGTTGTTAGTTGGAGGCACCCATTGTTTCGGGCAAGCCATGGATTGATGATTGTTGGTGGTGGGGGAGTACAAACTAAAGGAAATATGCCCTAGAGGCAATAATAAAGTTATTATTTATTTCCTTATATCATGATGAATGTTTATTATTCATGCTAGAATTGTATTAACCGGAAACATAATACATGTGTGAATACATAGACAAACATAGTGTCACTAGTATGCCTCTACTTGACTAGCTCGTTTATCAAAGATGGTTATGTTTCCTAGCCATGGACAAATGAGTTGTCATTTGATTAACGGGATCACATCATTAGAAGAATGATGTGATTGACTTGACCCATTCCTTTATCTTAGCACTTGATCGTTTAGTATGTTGCTATTGCTTTCTTCATGACTTATACATGTTCCTATGACTATGAGATTATGCAACTCCCGTTTACCGGAAGAACACTTTGTGTGCTACCAAACGTCACAATGTAACTGGGTGATTATAAAGGAGCTCTACAGGTGTCTCCGAAGGTACATGTTGGGTTGGCGTATTTCGATATTAGGATTTGTCACTCCGATTGTCGGAGAGGTATCTCTGGGCCCTCTCGGTAATGCACATCACTATAAGCCTTGCAAGCAATGTAGCTAATGAGTTAGTTACGGAATGATGCATTACGTAACGAGTAAAGAGACTTGCCGGTAATGAGATTGAACTAGGTATTGGATACCGACGATCGAATCTCGGGCAAGTAACATACCGATGACAAAGGGAACAACGTATGTTGTTATGCGGTTTGACCGATAAAGATCTTCATAGAATATGTAGGAGTCAATATGAGCATCCAGGTTCCGCTATTGGTTATTGACTGGAGACGTGTCTCGGTCATGCCTACATAGTTCTCGAACCCGTAGGGTCCGCACGCTTAAGGTTTCGATGACAGTTATATTATGAGTTTTTGAGTTTTGATGCACCGAAGGAGTTCGGAGTCCCGGATGAGATCGGGGACATGACGAGGAGTCTCGAAATGGTCGAGATGTAAAGATCGATATATTGGATGACTATATTCGGAGTTCAGAAAGGTTCCGAGTGATTCGGGTATTTTTCGGAGTACCAGGGAGTTACGGGAATACGGGGAAGAGTATTGGGCCTTAATGGGCCTTAGTGGGAAGGAGCCAGGAGGTGGCGCGCGCCCCTCCCAAGCCCAGTCCGAATTGGACAAAGGGTTTGGGGCGGGCCCCCCTCTCCCTTCCTTCTCCACTCCCCTCCTTTCCCCCCTTCTCCTAGTTGGACTAGGAAAGAAGGAGTCCTACTCCCGGTGGGAGTAGGACTCCCCTTGGTGCGCCCTCCTTGGCCGGCCACCCCCTCCCCCTTGGCTCCATTATATACGGGGGCAGGGGGACACCCCATGAGACACAAGTTGATCTACGTGATCGTTCCTTAGCCGTGTGCGGTGCCCCCCTCCACCATATTACACCTCGGTCATATCATCGCGGAATTTAGGCGAAGCCCTGCGCCGGTAGAACATCACCATCGTCACCACGCCGCCGTGCTGACGGAACTCATCCCCGACACTTTGCTCGATCGGAGTCCGGGGATCATCATCGAGCTGAACGTGTGCTGAACTCGGAGGTGCCGTACGTTCGGTACTTGGATCGGTTGGATCGTGAAGACGTACGACTACATCAACCGCGTTGTCATAACGCTTCCGCTTACGGTCTACGAGGGTACATGGACATTACTCTCCCCTCTTGTTGCTATGCATCACCATGATCTTGCGTGTGCATAGGAAAATTTTGAAATTACTACGTTCCCCAATAGTGGCATCAGAGCCTGGTTTTATCCGTAGATGTCATATGCACGAGTAGAACACAAGTGAGTTGTGGGCGATACAAGTCATACTGCTTACCAGCATGTCATACTTTGGCTCGGCGGTATTGTGAGATGAAGCGGCCCGGACCAACATTACGCGTACGCTTACGCGAGACTGGTTTTACGCTGTGCTTTGCACACAGGTGACTAGCGGGTGTCTGTTTCTCCAACTTTAGTTGAACCGAGTGTGGCTACGCCCGGTCCTTGCGAAGGTTAAAACAGCACCAACTTGACAAATTATCGTTGTGGTTTTTGATGCGTAGGTAAGAACGGTTCTTGCTCAGCCCATAGCAGCCACGTAAAATTTGCAACAACAAAGTAGAGGACGTCTAACTTGTTTTTGCAGGGCATGTTGTGATGTGATATGGTCAAGACGTGATGAGATATAAGTTGTTGTATGAGATGATCATGTTTTGTTGAAGTTATCGGCAACTGGCACAAGCCCTATGGTTGTCTCTTTGTTGCATAAGATGCAACTGCCAAATAATTGCTTTACTTTATCGCTATGTGATAGCAATAGTTGGCGAGACGACCATGTGACGACACATTGATATAGATCAAGATGATGAATATCATGGTGTCATGCCGGTAACGATAGAGATCATGACAGTACTTTGGAGATGGAGATCAAAGGCGCAAGATGATCATGGCCATATCATGTCACATATTTTGATTGCATATGATGTTTATCTATTATACATCTTATTCTGTTTTGTTTGACGGTAGCATTATAAGATGATCTCTCACTAATTATCAAGAAGTGTTCTCCCTGAGTATGCACCGTTGTGAAAGTTCTTCGTGCTGAGACACCACGTGATGATTGGGTGTGATAGGCTCTATGTTCAAATACAACGGGTGCAAAACAGTTGCACACGCGGAATACTCAGGTTAAACTTGACGAGCCTCGCATATAACAGATATGGCCTCGGAACACGGAGACCGAAAGGTCGAGCGTGAGTCATATAGTAGATATGATCAACATATTGATGTTTACCGTTGAAACTACTCCATCTCACGTGATGATCGGACATGGTGTAGTTGATATGGATCACGTAATCACTTAGAGGATTAGAGGGATGTCTATCTAAGTGGGAGTTCTTAAGTAATATGATTAATTGAACTTTAATTTATCATGAACTTAGTCCTAGTAGTATTTTGCAAATTATGTTGTAGATCAATAGCTTGCGTTGTTGCTTTCATATGTTTATTTTGATATGTTCCTAGAGAAAATTGTGTTGAAAGATGTTAGTAGCAATGATGCGGATTGGATCCGTGATCTAAGGTTTGTCCTCATTGCTGCGCAGAAGAATTATGTCCTTAATGCACCGCTAGGTGACAGACCGATTGCAGGAGCAGATGCAGACGTTATGAACGTTTGGCTGGCTCAATATGATGACTACTTGACAGTTTAGTGCACCATGCTTAACGGCTTAGAATTGGGACTTCAAAGACATCTTTGAACATCATGGACCATATGAGATGTTCCAGGAGTTGAAGTTGATATTTCAAGCAAATACCCGAGTTGAGAGATATGAAGTATCCAACAAGTTCTATGGCTAAAAGATGGAGGAGAATCGCTTAACTAGTGAGCATGTGCTCAGATTGTCTGTGTACTACAATCGCTTGAATCAAGTGGGAGTTAATCTTCCAGATAAGATAGTGATTGACAGAATTCCCTAGTCACCACCACCAAGTTAGTAGAACTTCATGATGAACTATAATGCAAGGGATGACGAAAACGATTCCAGAGCTCTTCGTGATGCTGAAATCGACGAAGGTAGAAATCAAGAAAGAGCATCAAGTGTTGATGATTGACAAGACCACTAGTTTCAAGAAAAGGGCAAAGGGAAAGAAAGGGAACTTCAAGCAGAATGGCAAGCAAGTTGTCACTCCCGCGAAGAAGCCCAAAGCTGGACCAAAGCCTGAAACTGAGTGATTATACTACAAAGGAAATGGTCACTAGAAGCGGAAATGCCTTGAATATTTGGTTGATAAGAAGGATGGCAAAGTGAACAAGGGTATATTTGATATACATGTTATTGATGTGTACTTTACTAGTGTTTATAGTAGCCCCTGAGTATTTGATACTTGTTCAGTTGCTAAAAAATTAGTAACTCGAAATAGAAGTTATAGAATAAACAGAGACTAGTTGAGGGTGAAGTGACGATGTGTGTTGGAAGTAGTTCCAAGATTGATATGATCTTTCACTTTCCCTGCACTTTCGAGATTAGTGTTGAACCTAAATAAATTTGGCATTTGCGTTGAGCATGAATATGATTTGATCATGTTGATTGCAATACGGTTATTCATTTAAAGTAAGAGAATAATTGTTATTCTGTTTACATGAATAAAGCCTTTGATGGTCATACACGCAATGAAAATAGTTTGTTGGATCTCGATCGTAGTGATACGCATATTCATAATATTGATGCCAAAAGATGCAAAGTTGATAATGATAGTGCAACTTATTTGTGGCACTGCCGTTTGGGTCATATCAGTGTAAAGTGCATGAAGAAACTCCATAAAGATGGATTTTTGGAATCTCTTGGTTATGAATCATTTGATGTGTGCGAACCGTGCCTTTTGGGCAAGATGACTAAAACTCCGTTCTCCGGAACAATGGAACAAGCTAGTGACTTATTGGAAATAATACATACCAATGTATGCGGTCCAATGAGTGTTGATGCTCGTGGCGGGTATCGTTATTTTCTGACCTTCACAAGATGAATTGAGCAGATATGAGTATATCTACTTAATGAAGAACAAGTCTGAAACATTTGAAAAGTTCAAAGAATTTCAGAGTGAAGTGGAGAATCATCGTAACAAGAAAATAAAGTTTCTGCAATTTGATCGCGGAGACAGATATTTGAGTTACGAGTTTAGTTTTCAATTAAAACAATGTGGAATAGTTTCACAAACTCATGCCACCTGGAACACCACAATGTAATGGTGTGTCCGAACGTCGTAATCATACTTTACTAGATATGGTGCGATCTATGATGTCTCTTATCGGTTTACCACAATCGTTTTGGGGTTATGCATTAGAGACAGCTGCATTCACTTTAAATAGGGCACCATCAAAATCCGTTGAGACAACGCCTTATGAACTGTGGTTTGGCAAGAAACCAAAGTTATCGTTTCTTAAAAGTTTGGGGCTACGATGCTTATGTGAAAAAGTTTCAACCTGATAAGCTCGAACCCAAATTGGAGAAGTGCGTATTCATAGAATACCCAAAAGTAACTATTGGGTACACCTTCTATCACAGATCCAAAGGCAAGTTATTCTTTGCTAAGATGGATCCTTTCTAGAGAAGGAGTTTCTCTCGAAAGAAGTGAGTGGGAGGAAAGTAGAGCTTGATAAGGTAATTTGTACCTTCTCCCAAATTGGAAAGTAGTTCATCACAGAAATCAGTTCCAGTGATTCCCACACCAATTAGTGAGGAAGCTAATGATGATGATCATGAAACTTCAGATCAAGTTACTACCAAACTTTGTAGATCTTCCAGATTAAGATCCACACCAGAGTGGTATGGTAATCCTGTTCTGGAAGTCATTTTACTAGACCATGATGAACCTACGAACTATGAGGAAGCAATGATGAGCCCAGATTCCGCGAAATGGTTTGAGGCCATAGAATCTGAGATGGGATCCATGTATGAGAACAAAGTATGGACTTTGATTGACTTGCTCGATGATCAGCAAGCCATGTTAAATAAATGGATCTTCAAGAGGAAGACGGACACTGATAGTAGTGTTACTATCTACTAAGCTCGACTTGTTGCGAAAGGTTTTTGACAAGTTCAAGATGTTGAATACGATGAGATTTTCTCACTCGTAACGATGCTTAAATCTGTCCGAATCATGTTAGGAATTGCCACATTTTATGAAATCTGGCAAATGGATGTCAAAACTGCATTCCTTAATGGATTTATTAAAGAAGAGTTGCATATGATGCAACCAGAAGGTTTTGTCAATCCTAAAGGTGCTAACAAAGTGTGCAAGCTCCAGCGATCCATTTATGGACTGGTGCAAGCCTCTCGGAGTTGGAATATACGCTTTGATGAGTTGATCAAAGAATATGGTTTTATACAGACTTTTTGAGAAGCCTGTATTTACAAGAAAGTTAGTGGGAGCTCTGTAGCATTTCTAATATTATATGTGGATGACATATTGTTGATTGGAAATGATATAGAAATTCTGGATAGCATGAAAGGATACTTGAATAAGAGTTTTTCAAAGGAAGACCTTGGTGAAGCTGCTTACACATTGAGCATCAAGATCTATATAGATAGATCAAAAGACGCTTGATAAGATTTTTCAATGAGTACATACCTTGATAAATTTTTGAAATAGTTCAAAATGCAACAGTCAAAGAAGGAGTTCTTGCCTGTGATGCAAAGGTGTGAAGTTGAGTAAGACTCAAGACCCGACCATGGCAGAAAATAGAAAGAGAATGAAAAGTCATTCCCTATGCCTCAGTCATAGGTTCTATAAAGTATGCTATGCTGTATACCAGACCTATTGTATACCTTGCTCTGAGTTTGGCAAAGGACTACAATTTTGATCTAATAGTAGATCACTAGACAACAGTCAAGAATATCCTTAGTGAGGACTAAGGACATGTTTCTCGATTATGGAGGTGATAAAAGAGTTTGTTGTAAAAGTTACATCGGTGCAAACTTTTACACTGGTCCACATGACTCTAAGTCTCAATCTGGATACATATTGAAAGTGGGAGCAATCAGCTAGAGTAGCTCCGTGCAGAGCATTGTAGACATAGAATATTTGCACAATACATACGGCTCTGAGTGTGACAGACCCGTTGACTAAACTCCTCTCACGAGCAAAACATGATCATACCTTAGTACTCTTTTGGGTGTTAATCACATAGCAATGTGAACTAGATTATTGACTCTAGTTAACCCTTTGGGTGTTGATCACATGACGATGTGAACTATGGGTGTTAATCACATACAAATGTGAATATTGGTGTTGAATCACATGATGATGTGAACTAGATTATTGACTCTAGTGCAAATGGGAGACTGAAGGAAATATGCCCTAGAGGCAATAATAAAGTTATTATTTATTTCCTTATATCATGATAAATGTTTATTATTCATGCTAGAATTGTATTAACCGGAAACATAATACATGTGTGAATACATAGACAAACATAGTGTCACTAGTATGCCTCTACTTGACTAGCTCGTTTATCAAAGATGGTTATGTTTCCTAGCCATGGACAAATGAGTTGTCATTTGATTAACGGGATCACATCATTAGAAGAATGATGTGATTGACTTGACCCATTCCGTTAGCTTAGCACTTGATTGTTTAATATGTTGCTATTGCTTTCTTCATGACTTATACATGTTCCTATGACTATGAGATTATGCAACTCCCGTTTACCGGAAGAACACTTTGTGTGCTACCAAACGTCACAACGTAACTGGGTGATTATAAAGGAGCTCTACAGGTGTCTCCGAAGGTACATGTTGGGTTGGCGTATTTCGAGATTAGGATTTGTCATTCCGATTGTCGGAGAGGTATCTTTGGGCCCTCTCGGTAATGCACATCACTATAAGCCTTGCAAGCAATGTAGCTAATGAGTTAGTTATGGAATGATGCATTACATAACGAGTAAAGAGACTTGCCGGTAACGAGATTGAACTAGGTATTTGATACCGACGATCGAATCTCGGGCAAATAACATACTGATGACAAAGGGAACAACGTATGTTCTTATGCGGTTTGACCGATAAAGATCTTCGTAGAATATGTAGGAGCCAATATGAGCATCCAGGTTCCGCTATTGGTTATTGACTGGAGACGTGTCTCGGTCATGTCTACATAGTTATCGAACCCATAGGGTCCGCATGCTTAAGGTTTCGATGACAGTTATATTATGAGTTTATGAGTTTTGATGTACCGAAGGAGTTCGGAGTCCCGGATGAGATCGGGGACATGACGAGGAGTCTCGAAATGGTCAAGATGTAAAGATCTATATATTGGATGACTATATTCGGAGTTCGGAAAGGTTCCGAGTAATTCTGGTATTTTTCGGAGTACCGGGGAGTTACGGGAATACGGGGAAGAGTATTGGGCCTTAATGGGCCTTAGTGGGAAGGAGCCAGGAGGTGGCGCGCGCCCCTCCCAAGCCCAGTCCGAATTGGACAAAGGGTTTGGGGCGCGGCCCCCCTCTCCCTTCCTTCTCCACTCCCCTCCTTTCCCCCCTTCTCCTAGTTGGACTAGGAAAGAAGGAGTCCTACTCCCGGTGGGAGTAGGACTCCCCTTGGCGCGCCCTCCTTGGCCGACCACCCCCTCCCCCTTGGCTCCTTTATATACGGGGGCAGGGGGGCACCCCATGAGACACAAGTTGATCTACGTGATCGTTCCTTAGCCGTGTGCGGTGCCCCCCTCCACCATATTACACCTCGGTCATATCGTCGCGGAGTTTAGGCGAAGCCCTGCGCCGGTAGAACATCATCATCGTCACCACGCCGTCGTGCTGATGGAACTCATCCCCGACACTTTGCTGGATCGGAGTTCGGGGATCGTCATCGAGCTGAACGTGTGCTGAACTCGGAGGTGCCGTACGTTCGGTACTTGGATCGGTCGGATCGTGAAGACGTACAACTACATCCACCGCGTTGTCATAACGCTTCCGCTTACGGTCTACGAGGGTACGTGGACATTACTCTCCCCTCTCGTTGCTATGCATCACCATGATCTTGTGTGTGCGTAGGAAAATTTTGAAATTACTACGTTCCCCAACACAAACTTTACCATTCTGTTTGGGAACCGCCTATAGTGTGTGTAGCATGGAAGATCTCTCAGTTGTTATGTTGACAATGAGAGTATGCCACCTAAAATATTATTTACCTCTGTTTCAAAATCGAGCTCTGGCACCTCTACAAATCCCTGCTACAATTCCCTCAGTGTCATGGAATTAACACGGCAGATGTCCTTAGTGTCAGGACTTAGTCGCGAGACCAACGCATCTATGTGGTAGCTTGAAGGGGTTGAGCGGAATCGAGAGATGCAACACACAAGACGAGGATTTAGACAGCTTCGGGCCCCGGGAAACATCATCCGGTAATAACCCTACATGATGTTTGAGGCTAGATCTCATTATCATCACGAGGGAGTCACCGTAAACCAACTCTTCTCTAGTTGTGTCTAGCCCTAGAGATTGTTTCTTGCTGCTTCTGTCCCTCTTTGGGGAGCCCTGCCCCTCCTTATATAAGTTGAAGGGGCGGCTTACATGTAGAGTCCTATTAGGATTAGAACTAACTTATTCTCTATTACAAACCGGGTACAAGTCCGGGTCTTGATTCCTTGTAAGGGAGATATTCCTCACGCCTTTCCTCTTAAGCCGGCCTACCATAACGTAAGCCGGCCTTCTGGGCCTTGAGCCTCATGGGCCCCCGGGTCTTGTCGCTCCTCTGACCCGCTTGCTAAGTTACCCATAAGTCGCCAGGATTGGGCGGGTCACTTAGTGAGTCGTCCAGTCAGGACGGGTCATTAGTGAGTCGCCAAGTCCGGCCGGGTTATACTTCCGGCCGGGTTACACCGCGGGGTATATCCCCGACATTAGCCCCCAAGTTTAACTTGGATTTATCCATGGTAAACTTATGTTGCAAAATAAACACAAGAACAAATTTGACAGGTTGTGCTCCGGGTTAAGAATTCTTGTAAGCCGGCACTTGATCATCTTTAAGTCCTTGCCATGTCCTTCTTGACACATGCCCATGAACTCATAGAAAATCTCCTTAGCAGATATGTTACAATTTTGTCAATGCAAAAGATCCAGATGCTTCCTTTGAGAAATCTGGGTCAACAAGCCAGCTTCAGAGTCAATTTGCTAACATTTTAACCTTGTTGAGAAATATTATAAGAAATAATCCATTTGAGTCGGTTTC
>NC_041389.1:512683204-512690902 GCF_002162155.2 Triticum dicoccoides
CAAGGGCCGGGTCATTATGCAATAATGAGCAGGGACTTTGTAAATATAATGTTGTAAACTTTGAACATCAATGTGTAGCCCCCAAAGGCTGGCTCAGTAAGATAATATTGAGTTGGGACTTTGATATATACTTCAATGAAAATAACATCATATGATGTAACCCCCATCATGGGGCTTGAATTCACGTCCACAAGGTTAAGAGCCTTGTGCTTTACGAACTGAGCAGTGGACCCTTCAATGTAATGGATAAAAAGCTTTGTACCTTAAATTGTTGACAGAGGCAATTGGTAGCCCCTAAGGGCCGGCTCATTACAATGTGATGAGTCGGGTCTTCAATAAGGTGAGCAAAAAATGACTTTGCATTAGTCCCCAAGTGTCATGGTGCATGCTTGCAGCGACATGAGACTTGCATATTTGATATAATCTCAATTTGAATAATGTAGCCCCCAAGTGTCGGGTCGTAAGCCTGCAGCGACTCGGGACTATTCCTTCCATTGTAGAATAAATCATATCCTTTGATAAAATAATAGCCATTGCACTAAAGCGACTTTGAAAACCTCAACAATACTGGTTATTGATAATCACAATAGAAATCCAGCCATGTTGGCTATTCAAGATTTGAATAATATAACCCGGTATGAAAACCTCAATCATTCAATATCATCATGAAAATCCAGCCAGTTTTGGCTATTAAAAATTTGAATACCTCATCGGTTGATAAGTAAACCCGGAGTTTAAATACCCGACGGCTCTTGGCCGACGACGATTTAATTCACCTTCATTGTAAGCCGGAATTTTTATAACCCGATGGCTTATAGCCTTTGAGAAAAATCCAGAACAGATAATTATTTTGAAGCATCAAGTTTGGTAATGAGCTTGAACTTAATCATTTATATGTCATATTCCTGCAAATCCTGCAAAGAGTTTAAACAACATATGCCCTAGCAACTTAACGTCAAAAGCCAGGGCGGGTAACCACCCAAATGTAGTCTTATCCTGCACACAAGTAGATCACAAGATCCCTATGATCCTTTGAATGATACCGCCGGCTTATGTGACCCGGACAGTGAAGTTGATAACTCAAGTCTGTAAGAGCCGGCACATATGATATTTGTGACAACTCAAATACTTGCGATTGTATAAAACCAGATAAAATTTTTGAGGCTTCTGATTCGAATACGATCAGTAAACCGTTCCAAAGAGGTTAAGCTAAGATTCGAATACGATCATATAGCACCCAATGGCGTTGGCGTTGCCGATCAAAGTGGGTATCGACAGCTATGTTCTCTTTGGTTCGAATACGACCTATGTTTGAACAGCAAGCCCCCAAATGACCTTAAAAGTTGTTTAACGACGCTGATTCGAATACGATCCACGTCGATTCCCAAAGGGGTTGAGCTATGATTCGGATACGATCAAGAAGCCCCCAAGTAGGTTCAGCAGTTTGCTAATCAAAAGGGTATCGACAGCTATGTTCTCTTTGGTTCGAATACGACCTATGTTTGAACAGGAAGCCCCCAAGTGACCATAATAAAATAAGCCGTAAGGCAGGATACCCATGTTTTGAACCGTGCATCATGGCAGCAAGTTCCGTTTGGTAACCATTAATTTGTCTGAGATCTCGAACTTGTGAGAGATTAATTCTTTTGAACCGAAAATTCTTAAATCGGATATTGAGATCCTCAAAGCTTTGCAAGGGACAAATTTACCTTGATCCGGATGTTGAACCGGTTTTGAGAGCTTCAAAGCTTTGCAGGAGAAAGATGTCTCTTGAGCTGTATTTTAAACCAGAATCTTCATTTTGAACCGGAAATTTTTCTGACGGCCTTTAAATATTTGCCAATAAAGCAGTAGCCTTCAGGGCCGGGTTATCTTCCTTTCAATGACCCGGAGTTCTTGAATTCATTGAAACCGGCTAATTTTGCCGAGTCATACCATTGTAGCCCCCGAGTCTCAAGATGACTCGAAGTGTTGGCTTGAGATTCTCCATATTTGACCATAGCAGAAGGTGTATATCATTGGCGTTGATAGCATGATGTGCATCCACAGAAGGTTGAGGTGACTACAGTGGGTTATAAATGATCCCGTATGAGCCGTGTCAGCAACTCGGCCAATGGTTCCTTCCAACTGGCTGTTTAAAGTTAATCAAACCGTAGTGGCGGCGACTTGTGTACCTGCCCATTGAACCATCCAGTGCAGACGGCGGCTGATAATATATGATAATTTTCCTCTAATTTGTTAGAAGAAAACCGGGCTTCCCAAGTAGTGACCTGCTCATACTCAATAAACAGCTCATCCAGACAAGAGCGGCTCGGTGTGTCGATGTAGACCAGACCGCGAAAGACTGACGATAAAGACGACCATAACATCAGAGGCAGCATAGACAGATGAACCGGCCATAGCGTCGTAAACCGGTGCGGACGGGCAAGTTGTCCTCCTTGTTGTAAACCGGCGTGGCCGCGAGAGACGGCCACAGCATTGTAATCCGGCGCGGTCGCGAGAGACGTCCACGGCGTTGTAAGCCGGTGCGGGAATCCGTTTGAGTAACGACGACCACCTGCGCCAAAAGATGTTGGCATGCCTCCATCTCCGTGGTATAATATCACTTTTGTCATAAATAATTGCCCTATATAAACAATATTGCAGACCAAGGCAAAGATAAACTTGTTCTTTGACAAAAACAACATGCGCCAATAAAATATATTTTAGATGGATATCACCTGATGTGCTAGGCCGGAAATAATCAGCCATGAAATTGATAATCGCTAGGTGAAGTTGAAGTCGCTCACGGGTGAATCGGACGCAGCATGGTAAACTGGTGCGGGCGGGTGAGTTGGCCGCAACGTTTGTAAGCCGGTACGGACAGCGAGTCGGCCACGACGTTTGTAAGCTGGCATGGACACGTGAACCGACCGCAAGGGCGGATGGGCGAGTCTTCCGTGGCATTGTAAGGCGGCACGGATGGGCGAGTCAGCTGGCTCGTTTGATGTAAACTGGACCGCGACACGCTTACCCGTAAGCTGTGCGGCACAGCTGAACATGCATCTGCGGTATAATGGCATAAACAATTGTCGTGTGTAAAGATGTTACAGGGCAAATAATTGTTTTTTGACAAAAACCAATAAGTGTTTAATAAGATAAATTTAGATGGATATCACTTGATTCGTCCGGTTAACCGCGATGCTGTAAGCTGGTGCTGACGGGCGAGTCAATCACGAAGACTGATCCGGAGGCGGGTCGCTCGTGCATGTTAACTCCCCCTTCCCCCCTTTTTTTAAACACCCGGGTTTTTGAATCGCGTGTCTGCTGTCTGAACCACGTGTCATGGCGACTCAAAAGATTGTTGGAAGTGACGCAAAAAACGTGAGCAAAGAACTCTTGAGCTGAATAGATCTGCGAGCATAAAATAGCACGAGCAGACAACATATGTTTTGTATAATATGCAGTTAATATGTAGAGCAATTTAAGGGAGACGAGTGCACCTGATTACATCCGTAGACATCTGTAGTGTAATTTGGAAACAAGGCGCGGCGGCGTGGTCGGGGTGACTCGACGCGCCAGCCAGGTAACTTGGTGGCGGCAACTTGTGGCAGCAGAACTGCAATGGCAGTCGGCGTTTTGCAGGCAACAATCGACGGCCGGCGGCTTACATCAGTGGTGGAGACGACTCAAGGCCGGGGCGGCTTTTAGGACCGGGCCGTGGTGGCTCACGCGCAACGGAGCAGATAACAGTGTGTCCAAAGTGGCTCAGCAAAGTTGTGCAGAGTCCGGGTCATGGTTCAGTTGACCCGCCCCCTTTTTTTCCTTTGTTGCTCACGTGAAGACCCTGGAGTTGATTCCATCGAGATGTGTATCCTGGGATTTTTCTTCATGGAACGGTAATAGCTCGGCCGACTAGACCGCTGCTTGTGGATGTAGTAACCATCGGATTAGGTCACCAAACCAACAGAGGAATTTGCTGACCACTCTGGTTTCGATCTCAGCGAGTTGTATTGGTAACCCGTGGCTATGAACAGACCATAATCTTAATTTTCTTGTTGGACGGGCCTCCAATCTGACTACTCGTCATTGGGATACTGTAATCTTTTCATGACGGTTCTTCTTCATCTGACCAATCACGAGTTTCTCGATCCCTAAAAGAAATCCCTCCAAGAACTCAACACCACCGTGCGCGGGCCCCACGGTGGGCGCCAACTGTCATGGAATTAACACGGCAGATGTCCTTAGTGTCAGGACTTAGTCGCGAGGCCAACGCATCTATGTGGTAGCTTGAAGGGGTTGAGCGGAATCGAGAGACGTAACACACAAGACGAGGATTTAGACAGCTTCGGGCCCCGGGAAACATCATCCGGTAATAACCCTACATGCTGTTTGAGGCTAGATCTCATTATCATCACGAGGGAGTCACCATAAACCGGCTCTCCTCTAGTTGTGTCTAGCCCTAGAGATTGTTTCTTGCTGCTTCTGTCCCTCTTTGGGGAGCCCTGCCCTCCTTATATAAGTTGAAGGGGCGGCTTACATGTAGAGTCCTATTAGGATTAGAACTAACTTATTATCTATTACAAGCCGGGTACAAGTCCGGGTCTTGATTCCTTGTAAGGGAGATATTCTTCACGCCTTTCCTCTTAAGCCGGCCTACCATAACGTAAGCCGGCCTTCTAGGCCTTGAGCCTCCTGGGCCCCCGGGTCTTGTCGCTCCTCTGACCCGCTTGCTAAGTTACCCATAAGTCGCCAGGATTGGGCGGGTCACTTAGTGAGTCGTCCAGTTAGGGCGGGTCATTAGTGAGTCGCCAAGTCCGGCCGGGTTATACTTCCGGCCGGGCTACACCGCGGGGTATATCCCTGACACTCTGCGAAGAGCCTATCTATTTACTTTTATGTTGAGTCATCACCTTCTTATTAAAAAGCACCCGCTGGAGATCACTGCTGTCATTTGCATACATTACTATTAGTTTATATTGGGTATGACTAGATCTCTTTTACCATGAATTACAATGTTTAGTCAGTCTTTGATCTTCAAGGGTGCTCTGCATTTATGTTTTGCGGTCTCAGAAAGTGCTAGCGAGATACTATCATGTTATATCATATTATGATTGTTTTGAGAAAGTGTTGTCATCCCAGTTTTATTATTATTGCTCGCTAGTTGATTATGCCATTGATATGAGTAAACATGAGACCTAAGTGTTATTGTGAATATGGTTAGTTCATAATATTTGCTAAAAACTTGAATGCTGGCTTTACATATTTGCAACAACAAGAGCAAACAGAGTTTGTAAATGTTTTTCTTTATCACTTTCGGTTTATCAACTGAATTGCTTGAGGACAAGCAAAGGTTTAAGCTTGGGGGAGTTGATACGTCCACATCGTATCTACTTTTCCAAACACTTTTGCCCTTGTTTTGGACCCTAACTTGCATGATTTGAATGGAACTAACCCGGATTGACGATGTGTTTAGCAGAACTGCCATGGTGTTATTTTTGTGGAGAAATAAAAGTTCTTGGAATGACCTGAAAATCCACGGAGCAAATTTTTGGAATTAATAAAAAATACGGGCGAAAGAATAAATACTAGGGGTCCCACATCCTATCCACGAGGGTGCCCCCCTAGGGCGCGCCCCCCTGCCTCGTGGGCCACATGGAGCTCGACCAACCTCAACTCCAACTCCATATATTCACGTTTGGGGAGAAAAAAATAGAGGAGAAGGATTCATCCATTTTACGATACGGAGCCGCCGCCAATCCCTAAACTCTCTCGGGAGGGCTGATCTGGAGTCCGTTCGAGGCTCCGGAGAGGGGAACCCGTCGATGTCGTCATCATCAACCATCCTCCATCACCAATTTCATGATGCTCACCGCCGTGCATGAGTAATTCCATCATAGGCTTGCTGGACGATGATGGGTTGGATGAGATTTACCATGTAAATAAGTTAGTTTTGTTAGGGTTTGATCCCTAGTATCCACTATGTTCTGAGATGGATGTTGTTATGACTTTGCTATGCTTAATGCTTGTCACTAGGGCCCGAGTGCCATGATTTCAGATCTGACCTATTATGTTTTCATGAATATATGTGAGTTCTTGATCCTATCTTGCAAGTCTATAGTCACCTATTATGTGTTATGATCTGTTAACCCTGAAGTGAAAATAATCGGGATACTTACCGGTGATGACCGTAGTTTGAGGAGTTCATGTATTCACTAAGTGTTAATGCTTTGGTCCGGTACTATATTAAAAGGAGGCCTTAATATCCCTTAGTTTCCAATAGGACCCCGCTGTCACGGGAGGGTAGAACAAAAGATGTCATGCAAGTTCTTTTTCATAAGCACGTATGACAATATTCGGAATACATGCCTACATTACATTGATGAACTGGAGCTAGTTCTGTGTCACCCTATGTTATAACTATTTCATAAGGAATCGCATCCGACATAATTATCCATCACTGATCCAATGCCTATGAGCTTTTCACATATTGATCTTTGCTTAGTTACTTTACCGTTGCCACTGTTACAATTACTACAAAACTGCTACTGTTACTTTTGCCACTGTTACTATTGCTTCCATGCTACTTTGCTACTAAATACTTTGCTAGAGATACTAAGTTATCCAGGTGTGGTTGAATTGACAACTCAACTCTAATACTTGAGAATATTCTTTGGCTCCCCTTGTGTCGAATCAATAAATTCGGGTTGAATACTCTACCCTCGAAAACTGTTGCGATCCCCTATACTTGTGGGTTATTAAGACTATTTTTTGGCGTTGTTGCTGGGGAGCATAGCTCTATTCTTTGAGTCACTTGGGATTTATATCTGCTGATCACTATGAGGAACTTGAAAGACGAAAGAACTAAGATTTATCCCTCAACTACGAGGGGAGGTAAGGAACTGCCATCTAGCTCTGCACTTGATTCACCTTCTGTTATGAGTAAACTTGCGACACCTATACCTGCTTCTGCTATTAATTCTGATATGTCGCATGTTATTGATGATGCCACTTCTGCTATGCATGATACTTATGATGAAACTACTTCTATGCTTGATACTACTGTGCCATTAGGTGAATTTCTTGATGAACAACTTGCTAGGGCTAGAGAGAATGAAATTATTGAAACTGATAATATTGATGAAAGTGATGATGAAGATTCTCCCCCTAAATATAAATTGCATGTTGTTCCTGAGGGTTATGTTATGCATGAAGAGACTACTAGGGATTTTCTTGCTTGCAATGAGAGATCTGATCTTAAGAAGTTACTAGATAAGCTCATCTCGGTTTGCCGAAACGTTACGAAGGGAAACAGAGAGTTTAAAATCCCATCTCAGTGAGACCGTGATCCCTATCGGTGAGACCAAAAAGACTAGGGTTTCTAGAAGTGGCTATGTCAAATGAACTTGGTGGCGCCGGATGAATCAAATCGGTGGGGTCGATTTTGACTTTTGGTTTGGGACATATGTGGATGTGAGAAAGTGGTTGAGGGCTTTGGAGCATATCACTAAGCTTCATGAGAGCAAGCAAGCCATTAAGCAACACCTCATCCCCTTTTAATAGTATTGGCTTTCCTATAGACTCAATGTGATCTTGGATCACTAAAAGTAAAATGTAGAGTCTTAAGCTTTTAGAGCTTGAGCCAATCCTTTGTCCTTAGGATTTTGAGGGTCCACATTCCTAATCCATGCCATGCCAATCATTGAACTTTCCTGAAAT
>NC_041389.1:512705975-512708367 GCF_002162155.2 Triticum dicoccoides
TCCGATTGTCGGAGAGGTATCTTTGGGCCCTCTCGGTAATGCACATCACTATAAGCCTTGCAAGCAATGTAGCTAATGAGTTAGTTATGGAATGATGCATTACATAACGAGTAAAGAGACTTGCCGGTAACGAGATTGAACTAGGTATTTGATACCGACGATCGAATCTCGGGCAAATAACATACTGATGACAAAGGGAACAACGTATGTTCTTATGCGGTTTGACCGATAAAGATCTTCGTAGAATATGTAGGAGCCAATATGAGCATCCAGGTTCCGCTATTGGTTATTGACTGGAGACGTGTCTCGGTCATGTCTACATAGTTATCGAACCCATAGGGTCCGCATGCTTAAGGTTTCGATGACAGTTATATTATGAGTTTATGAGTTTTGATGTACCGAAGGAGTTCGGAGTCCCGGATGAGATCGGGGACATGACGAGGAGTCTCGAAATGGTCAAGATGTAAAGATCTATATATTGGATGACTATATTCGGAGTTCGGAAAGGTTCCGAGTAATTCTGGTATTTTTCGGAGTACCGGGGAGTTACGGGAATACGGGGAAGAGTATTGGGCCTTAATGGGCCTTAGTGGGAAGGAGCCAGGAGGTGGCGCGCGCCCCTCCCAAGCCCAGTCCGAATTGGACAAAGGGTTTGGGGCGCGGCCCCCCTCTCCCTTCCTTCTCCACTCCCCTCCTTTCCCCCCTTCTCCTAGTTGGACTAGGAAAGAAGGAGTCCTACTCCCGGTGGGAGTAGGACTCCCCTTGGCGCGCCCTCCTTGGCCGACCAGCCCCTCCCCCTTGGCTCCTTTATATACGGGGGCAGGGGGGCACCCCATGAGACACAAGTTGATCTACGTGATCGTTCCTTAGCCGTGTGCGGTGCCCCCCTCCACCATATTACACCTCGGTCATATCGTCGCGGAGTTTAGGCGAAGCCCTGCGCCGGTAGAACATCATCATCGTCACCACACCGTCGTGCTGATGGAACTCATCCCCGACACTTTGCTGGATCGGAGTTCGGGGATCGTCATCGAGCTGAACGTGTGCTGAACTCGGAGGTGCCGTACGTTCGGTACTTGGATCGGTCGGATCGTGAAGACGTACGACTACATCCACCGCGTTGTCATAACGCTTCCGCTTACGGTCTACGAGGGTACGTGGACATTACTCTCCCCTCTCGTTGCTATGCATCACCATGATCTTGTGTGTGCGTAGGAAAATTTTGAAATTACTACGTTCCCCAACACAAACTTTACCATTCTGTTTGGGAACCGCCTATAGTGTGTGTAGCATGGAAGATCTCTCAGTTGTTATGTTGACAATGAGAGTATGCCACCTAAAATATTATTTACCTCTATTTCAAAATCGAGCTCTGGCACCTCTACAAATCCCTGCTACAATTCCCTCAGTGTCATGGAATTAACACGGCAGATGTCCTTAGTGTCAGGACTTAGTCGCGAGACCAACGCATCTATGTGGTAGCTTGAAGGGGTTGAGCGGAATCGAGAGATGCAACACACAAGACGAGGATTTAGACAGCTTCGGGCCCCGGGAAACATCATCCGGTAATAACCCTACATGATGTTTGAGGCTAGATCTCATTATCATCACGAGGGAGTCACCGTAAACCAACTCTTCTCTAGTTGTGTCTAGCCCTAGAGATTGTTTCTTGCTGCTTCTGTCCCTCTTTGGGGAGCCCTGCCCCTCCTTATATAAGTTGAAGGGGCGGCTTACATGTAGAGTCCTATTAGGATTAGAACTAACTTATTCTCTATTACAAACCGGGTACAAGTCCGGGTCTTGATTCCTTGTAAGGGAGATATTCCTCACGCCTTTCCTCTTAAGCCGGCCTACCATAACGTAAGCCGGCCTTCTGGGCCTTGAGCCTCATGGGCCCCCGGGTCTTGTCGCTCCTCTGACCCGCTTGCTAAGTTACCCATAAGTCGCCAGGATTGGGCGGGTCACTTAGTGAGTCGTCCAGTCAGGACGGGTCATTAGTGAGTCGCCAAGTCCGGCCGGGTTATACTTCCGGCCGGGTTACACCGCGGGGTATATCCCCGACATTAGCCCCCAAGTTTAACTTGGATTTATCCATGGTAAACTTATGTTGCAAAATAAACACAAGAACAAATTTGACAGGTTGTGCTCCGGGTTAAGAATTCTTGTAAGCCGGCACTTGATCATCTTTAAGTCCTTGCCATGTCCTTCTTGACACATGCCCATGAACTCATAGAAAATCTCCTTAGCAGATATGTTACAATTTTGTCAATGCAAAAGATCCAGATGCTTCCTTTGAGAAATCTGGGTCAACAAGCCAGCTTCAGAGTCAATTTGCTAACATTTTAACCTTGTTGAGAAATATTATAAGAAATAATCCATTTGAGTCGGTTTC
>NC_041389.1:512709707-512710546 GCF_002162155.2 Triticum dicoccoides
CAAGGGCCGGGTCATTATGCAATAATGAGCAGGGACTTTGTAAATATAATGTTGTAAACTTTGAACATCAATGTGTAGCCCCCAAAGGCTGGCTCAGTAAGATAATATTGAGTTGGGACTTTGATATATACTTCAATGAAAATAACATCATATGATGTAACCCCCATCATGGGGCTTGAATTCACGTCCACAAGGTTAAGAGCCTTGTGCTTTACGAACTGAGCAGTGGACCCTTCAATGTAATGGATAAAAAGCTTTGTACCTTAAATTGTTGACAGAGGCAATTGGTAGCCCCTAAGGGCCGGCTCATTACAATGTGATGAGTCGGGTCTTCAATAAGGTGAGCAAAAAATGACTTTGCATTAGTCCCCAAGTGTCATGGTGCATGCTTGCAGCGACATGAGACTTGCATATTTGATATAATCTCAATTTGAATAATGTAGCCCCCAAGTGTCGGGTCGTAAGCCTGCAGCGACTCGGGACTATTCCTTCCATTGTAGAATAAATCATATCCTTTGATAAAATAATAGCCATTGCACTAAAGCGACTTTGAAAACCTCAACAATACTGGTTATTGATAATCACAATAGAAATCCAGCCATGTTGGCTATTCAAGATTTGAATAATATAACCCGGTATGAAAACCTCAATCATTCAATATCATCATGAAAATCCAGCCAGTTTTGGCTATTAAAAATTTGAATACCTCATCGGTTGATAAGTAAACCCGGAGTTTAAATACCCGACGGCTCTTGGCCGACGACGATTTAATTCACCTTCATTGTAAGCCGGAATTTTTATAACCCGATGGCTTATAGCCTTTGAGAAAAATCCAGAAC
>NC_041389.1:512712164-512712694 GCF_002162155.2 Triticum dicoccoides
GCCATGAAATTGATAATCGCTAGGTGAAGTTGAAGTCGCTCACGGGTGAATCGGACGCAGCATGGTAAACTGGTGCGGGCGGGTGAGTTGGCCGCAACGTTTGTAAGCCGGTACGGACAGCGAGTCGGCCACGACGTTTGTAAGCTGGCATGGACACGTGAACCGACCGCAAGGGCGGATGGGCGAGTCTTCCGTGGCATTGTAAGGCGGCACGGATGGGCGAGTCAGCTGGCTCGTTTGATGTAAACTGGACCGCGACACGCTTACCCGTAAGCTGTGCGGCACAGCTGAACATGCATCTGCGGTATAATGGCATAAACAATTGTCGTGTGTAAAGATGTTACAGGGCAAATAATTGTTTTTTGACAAAAACCAATAAGTGTTTAATAAGATAAATTTAGATGGATATCACTTGATTCGTCCGGTTAACCGCGATGCTGTAAGCTGGTGCTGACGGGCGAGTCAATCACGAAGACTGATCCGGAGGCGGGTCGCTCGTGCATGTTAACTCCCCCTTCCCCCCTTTTTTT
>NC_041389.1:512712704-512720277 GCF_002162155.2 Triticum dicoccoides
TTTTTTTAAACACCCGGGTTTTTGAATCGCGTGTCTGCTGTCTGAACCACGTGTCATGGCGACTCAAAAGATTGTTGGAAGTGACGCAAAAAACGTGAGCAAAGAACTCTTGAGCTGAATAGATCTGCGAGCATAAAATAGCACGAGCAGACAACATATGTTTTGTATAATATGCAGTTAATATGTAGAGCAATTTAAGGGAGACGAGTGCACCTGATTACATCCGTAGACATCTGTAGTGTAATTTGGAAACAAGGCGCGGCGGCGTGGTCGGGGTGACTCGACGCGCCAGCCAGGTAACTTGGTGGCGGCAACTTGTGGCAGCAGAACTGCAATGGCAGTCGGCGTTTTGCAGGCAACAATCGACGGCCGGCGGCTTACATCAGTGGTGGAGACGACTCAAGGCCGGGGCGGCTTTTAGGACCGGGCCGTGGTGGCTCACGCGCAACGGAGCAGATAACAGTGCGTCCAAAGTGGCTCAGCAAAGTTGTGCAGAGTCCGGGTCGTGGTTCAGTTGACCCGCCCCCTTTTTTTCCTTTGTTGCTCACGTGAAGACCCTGGAGTTGATTCCATCGAGATGTGTATCCTGGGATTTTTCTTCATGGAACGGTAATAGCTCGGCCGACTAGACCGCTGCTTGTGGATGTAGTAACCATCGGATTAGGTCACCAAACCAACAGAGGAATTTGCTGACCGCTCTGGTTTCGATCTCAGCGAGTTGTATTGGTAACCCGTGGCTATGAACAGACCATAATCTTAATTTTCTTGTTGGACGGGCCTCCAATCTGACTACTCGTCATTGGGATACTGTAAATCTTTTCATGACGGTTCTTCTTCATCTGACCAATCACGAGTTTCTCGATCCCTAAAAGAAATCCCTCCAAGAACTCAACACCACCGTGCGCGGGCCCCACGGTGGGCGCCAACTGTCGTGGAATTAACACGGCAGATGTCCTTAGTGTCAGGACTTAGTCGCGAGGCCAACGCATCTATGTGGTAGCTTGAAGGGGTTGAGCGGAATCGAGAGACGTAACACACAAGACGAGGATTTAGACAGCTTCGGGCCCCGGGAAACATCATCCGGTAATAACCCTACATGCTGTTTGAGGCTAGATCTCATTATCATCACGAGGGAGTCACCATAAACCGGCTCTCCTCTAGTTGTGTCTAGCCCTAGAGATTGTTTCTTGCTGCTTCTGTCCCTCTTTGGGGAGCCCTGCCCTCCTTATATAAGTTGAAGGGGCGGCTTACATGTAGAGTCCTATTAGGATTAGAACTAACTTATTATCTATTACAAGCCGGGTACAAGTCCGGGTCTTGATTCCTTGTAAGGGAGATATTCTTCACGCCTTTCCTCTTAAGCCGGCCTACCATAACGTAAGCCGGCCTTCTAGGCCTTGAGCCTCCTGGGCCCCCGGGTCTTGTCGCTCCTCTGACCCGCTTGCTAAGTTACCCATAAGTCGCCAGGATTGGGCGGGTCACTTAGTGAGTCGTCCAGTCAGGGCGGGTCATTAGTGAGTCGCCAAGTCCGGCCGGGTTATACTTCCGGCCGGGCTACACCGCGGGGTATATCCCTGACACTCTGCGAAGAGCCTATCTATTTACTTTTATGTTGAGTCATCACCTTCTTATTAAAAAGCACCCGCTGGAGATCACTGCTGTCATTTGCATACATTACTATTAGTTTATATTGGGTATGACTAGATCTCTTTTACCATGAATTACAATGTTTAGTCAGTCTTTGATCTTCAAGGGTGCTCTGCATTTATGTTTTGCGGTCTCAGAAAGTGCTAGCGAGATACTATCATGTTATATCATATTATGATTGTTTTGAGAAAGTGTTGTCATCCCAGTTTTATTATTATTGCTCGCTAGTTGATTATGCCATTGATATGAGTAAACATGAGACCTAAGTGTTATTGTGAATATGGTTAGTTCATAATATTTGCTGAAAACTTGAATGCTGGCTTTACATATTTGCAACAACAAGAGCAAACAGAGTTTGTAAAAGTTTTTCTTTATCACTTTCGGTTTATCAACTGAATTGCTTGAGGACAAGCAAAGGTTTAAGCTTGGGGGAGTTGATACGTCCACATCGTATCTACTTTTCCAAACACTTTTGCCCTTGTTTTGGACCCTAACTTGCATGATTTGAATGGAACTAACCCGGATTGACGATGTGTTTAGCAGAACTGCCATGGTGTTATTTTTGTGGAGAAATAAAAGTTCTTGGAATGACCTGAAAATCCACGGAGCAAATTTTTGGAATTAATAAAAAATACGGGCGAAAGAATAAATACTAGGGGTCCCACATCCTATCCACGAGGGTGCCCCCCTAGGGCGCGCCCCCCTGCCTCGTGGGCCACATGGAGCTCGACCAACCTCAACTCCAACTCCATATATTCACGTTTGGGGAGAAAAAAATAGAGGAGAAGGATTCATCCATTTTACGATACGGAGCCGCCGCCAATCCCTAAACTCTCTCGGGAGGGCTGATCTGGAGTCCGTTCGAGGCTCCGGAGAGGGGAATCCGTCGATGTCGTCATCATCAACCATCCTCCATCACCAATTTCATGATGCTCACCGCCGTGCATGAGTAATTCCATCATAGGCTTGCTGGACGATGATGGGTTGGATGAGATTTACCATGTAAATAAGTTAGTTTTGTTAGGGTTTGATCCCTAGTATCCACTATGTTCTGAGATGGATGTTGTTATGACTTTGCTATGCTTAATGCTTGTCACTAGGGCCCGAGTGCCATGATTTCAGATCTGACCTATTATGTTTTCATGAATATATGTGAGTTCTTGATCCTATCTTGCAAGTCTATAGTCACCTATTATGTGTTATGATCTGTTAACCCTGAAGTGAAAATAATCGGGATACTTACCGGTGATGACCGTAGTTTGAGGAGTTCATGTATTCACTAAGTGTTAATGCTTTGGTCCGGTACTATATTAAAAGGAGGCCTTAATATCCCTTAGTTTCCAATAGGACCCCGCTGTCACGGGAGGGTAGAACAAAAGATGTCATGCAAGTTCTTTTTCATAAGCACGTATGACAATATTCGGAATACATGCCTACATTACATTGATGAACTGGAGCTAGTTCTGTGTCACCCTATGTTATAACTATTGCATAAGGAATCGCATCCGACATAATTATCCATCACTGATCCAATGCCTATGAGCTTTTCACATATTGATCTTTGCTTAGTTACTTTACCGTTGCCACTGTTACAATTACTACAAAACTGCTACTGTTACTTTTGCCACTGTTACTATTGCTTCCAAGCTACTTTGCTACTAAATACTTTGCTAGAGATACTAAGTTATCCAGGTGTGGTTGAATTGACAACTCAACTCTAATACTTGAGAATATTCTTTGGCTCCCCTTGTGTCGAATCAATAAATTCGGGTTGAATACTCTACCCTCGAAAACTGTTGCGATCCCCTATACTTGTGGGTTATTAAGACTATTTTTTGGTGTTGTTGCTGGGGAGCATAGCTCTATTCTTTGAGTCACTTGGGATTTATATCTGCTGATCACTATGAGGAACTTGAAAGACGAAAGAACTAAGATTTATCCCTCAACTACGAGGGGAGGTAAGGAACTGCCATCTAGCTCTGCACTTGATTCACCTTCTGTTATGAGTAAACTTGCGACACCTATACCTGCTTCTGCTATTAATTCTGATATGTCGCATGTTATTGATGATGCCACTTCTGCTATGCATGATACTTATGATGAAACTACTTCTATGCTTGATACTACTGTGCCATTAGGTGAATTTCTTGATGAACAACTTGCTAGGGCTAGAGAGAATGAAATTATTGAAACTGATAATATTGATGAAAGTGATGATGAAGATTCTCCCCCTAAATATAAATTGCATGTTGTTCCTGAGGGTTATGTTATGCATGAAGAGACTACTAGGGATTTTCTTGCTTGCAATGAGAGATCTGATCTTAAGAAGTTACTAGATAAGCTCATCTCGGTTTGCCGAAACGTTACGAAGGGAAACAGAGAGTTTAAAATCCCATCTCAGTGAGACCGTGATCCCTATCGGTGAGACCAAAAAGACTAGGGTTTCTAGAAGTGGCTATGTCAAATGAACTTGGTGGCGCCGGATGAATCAAATCGGTGGGGTCGATTTTGACTTTTGGTTTGGGACATATGTGGATGTGAGAAAGTGGTTGAGGGCTTTGGAGCATATCACTAAGCTTCATGAGAGCAAGCAAGCCATTAAGCAACACCTCATCCCCTTTTAATAGTATTGGCTTTCCTATAGACTCAATGTGATCTTGGATCACTAAAAGTAAAATGTAGAGTCTTAAGCTTTTAGAGCTTGAGCCAATCCTTTGTCCTTAGGATTTTGAGGGTCCACATTCCTAATCCATGCCATGCCAATCATTGAACTTTCCTGAAATATTTATCTTGAAATGGCATTAGTTCAATGAGTTATATGTTGATCATTACCAAAACCACCTAGGGATAGTTGCACTTTCAATACCCCCCTTTTTGGTAATTGATGACAACATATAGATCAAAGCTTTGACAAACAATGATAAGATTGAAATACATTGTCACTTTGAGAAGTATGTGATAAGTAAGAGCTCCCCCAAATTTGTGCATTATTTAAAATTTGCTTTGGACTGCAAATGCACAATGTGTTAGGATCATGGGTCACTCTTCCATGTCACATACATCTTGGTGGAGCGCTCAAAATGATAACACTAAAAACATGCACTCCTCACCAAGCAAAGTAAATGATCATAAATGGATATAAGGAATTGTGTCATTCAAGCACACATTAAGGTAGCATATGATCAACCACATGATCATCCAAGTATCTCACAGAAAACATAATGTAGCAGGCAGGACAATAAAGTTCAACCAAATAAAGTTCAAGAGAGACAAAAAGCAACACTCTCTCTCTCTCAAAAGCTATGATCTATACATATTTCTCCCCCTTTGGCAACAAGTTACCAAAAAGTTCAAATATGCATAGTGATATGCGTCTCTCTCAGGCTTGGTCTCCATGAGGTGGTGTAGAGATGACTCCAAGGCCGAAGGCTTATGTTGATGTAGCTGGAGCTACTGGAGTGGGTGTTGGAGGTGGTACTGAAGCTGTAGCTACTGGTGCAGATGTGGTGGCTCTAGTATCTGGTACTGGCACTGCATCAGACCTCTAACCTCTGGGCACTCTAGTGAAAGAATATGTAGTAGCCTTGCCTTTCTTCTCCTCTACTTCCTCCTAGAGTTGCTCAACCACTGACTGAATCTCAGTAACTTTGACATCAAGATCATAAAATTTCTCCTCGATGATTCTTTCCAAACTCTCCTGATTTTGAGTCAGGGTGGCCAAGCCCTTCTCAATCCTCAAGGTGGATTGGATCAGATATCCAAGTTGATCTTGTTTGCTTTTTAAGAACACTTGTGATGCCTCTTCAGCACTTGGCATCTTTGCAGCTTTCTCTGCCCTTGCCTTCTCTGTCTTCTCATGTGCTTGCACAGATGAAGGATCATTCTCATCCATGACCACAGTGTTGTCTTCAAAATCTGGCCTGAGGGGTAGGTGCTCCTTGTCCAACAAATAAGTACGTGTGCCCATCTTGGAGTTGATGAGCATCTGAATTTGTGGAGCATACCCACTAGACCTCTTCTGATCTGCAGCAGTCCTCTTGATTGTTTCAACAATCAGACTCATCACCTTGAACTTCTGAGGAACATCAAAAATGTGCAGCAAGTTGATTGAGTGTCCTCTTATCATTCTGTGATCTCCAGACTTTGTTAAAAGAGTGTGCCTTGGAATGGTGTTGATTGTAGGTAGTCCTGACAACAAGTGCTTCACTGATCCAAACTTGTGGGTTTCTAGATCTTCATCAGGAATTTCCTTGTACATGCTTGCCATTGAGTTATGATCTTTATTCTTCTTAGAATAGACATCCAAGTCATCCTCATGAGCTGCTGGGGCATTGATCTATTTTTCTCATTCATCAACAGTGGACTGGTACCTTGTACCCTCTGACATCCATACAATTCTACCATCTGGATAGAAGTGAGCAGTGGAGTAGAATGGCATGGTCAGCTTATCATTCCACTTGGTAAGCTTTTGGCCAACAAATGTGTCAACTCCATAGTCCTTGAAGCTGTCAAACACACCTGGGAAATGATATTCATTTTCTTTGATGTATGTCCAGTCAATCCATCTCATGTCACATACTATAGGCTTCTTGTCAAGCAAAATAGTCTCATAGAAATCTTGATGTTCCTTAGTGTGAAACCTGTAATCCACAATAGTTCTTCTCCTTACAGCATATAGGTCAGACTGTCTCCAGAGTCTCAGTCCTGCATCCTTCCTGATTTTCATGTCCTCTGCCACTGGATGTGTGTCATTGTGCTCTGGGATCTTTGGTTTTAACTTCCTTAGCACTTGGGCTTCAGCTTCTTCTTCAACTTCAGGCACTGGGGCCTTGTTCTTTTCCTCAGCAGGGATATTTCTTGTACCCCTTTTGGGTGCAAACTTGGTGGCCGGAGCAGCAGCTTTGGGAGCAAGTTTGGGCTTAGGAGCAGCCCCTGATCTGATTGCATCTCCCATGAGCTTATGTGCCTTAGGTGCTGGAGCAACATCCTCTTCCTCTTCAGAATCTCTCATCATAGAGGGCTTGCCAATAATCCTGGCAGTGGTCTTCATGGACCTCTCTTCCTCTTCTTCTCGGCCACAACTATTTCTTTGGGTTCAGATCCCAAAGTTTCTTGAGTGGATGCTCTGGGCTTAGACATTGGAACTCTTCTGGCTGATGCCTTCTTATTCAAACCAGGCTTGGTTGAAGCAGCAGTGCCATATTCCTTCTTCATCACCTTCTTCTTTGAAGTGGCCTCATCCTGAGCTGCAACATAGTCTTCATCCTTTGAATCTCAAGTTCTCTTCTTTCTTGCTCTAGTAGCTGCCTTGGGCAAGTTACTAGGTGTGCTCCTATTGCCCTCATCATAGCTGCTGGAGGGACTAGTTCCCTCACTCAATTGTTCTTGATGTTCAGATCTGTTCTGGCTGTCGCTCTGGTCAGACATCTTGCAGGCAAACTGTCAGCAGACCCTGTGAATAGGTTTTAGATGAGGTAGAGTAGATGAGCATCACAAAGTACATAGGTTTTGCAAAACAAATGAGTCAAAAATCTTAGTTTTAGTTCTCTACAGAAGTGATCTCGGAGCTACCGAATTGACAAACTCGGTGATACCAAAGCAACTTTTGGGACCTAAACTAGTGAACTCGGTCAGACCGAGTCACAGTTCGATGGCACTGAGATTTCTAGGGTTTCACAGAATCTTGAACTCAGTCACACCGATTTGCAATTTTCGATCCGACCGAAAAACGCATGTGCAATGGCCTAAGCCGAATCGGTGAGACCGATTTCTACGATTCGGTCGGTCCGAGATGAGTTCTGTGAAGAGCTAACCCTAAAATTTTCAAAACAAACTAGGTCTAAGGAAGATTTGGCTGGATAGATTAATCTCATTCGTGGCAAGATTCATGGCATTATCCTTGTGCTTGGAATCGGAGTTAAAATGA
>NC_041389.1:512720287-512722999 GCF_002162155.2 Triticum dicoccoides
GGCGGGAGGTCGCTGGCGGCGAGGAGGCAATCCGAAGATCCGAGGAGGTAGAGCAGGACATGCGCGAGCTGAGGGGATTTGAAGTATTTTCCAAAATCTCACCCATGGGTATTTATATCCCGACCCTGTCGGTGTGACCGAGTGGAACAACTCGGTGGCACCGAGATTGCAGAATCGCAAGCGGTTGTTGCAACTTGGTGTGACCTAAGTGTTCAAATCGGTTGCACCAATATGAAAACCTAGATCAACTTAGTGATCTCGATTCGACCGAAGTGGATGACTCGGTCAGACCGAAATGCACAAAGAGGTTTTGGAAGTTTAAGTCTATGACGAATCGGGGTCTCCGAGTTCTCCTCACACAGAGTGGTTCGAATCTAACTTGATCAAACTTTGTGATGTAGCATGAATGGAGTTTGAGACGAGTAAAGCAAAGATAGCTAGAGAAGGTTCTTAGGCATTCGTGTCCATCCACTTGGCAAAAGAGAAAAGGAAAGCCAAAAAAGCAAAACAACAAGTGGATGTCCTTGAATGAGTTAAATATGCAAACGACATGCTCACACAATAAAATGACAAATGAAATATGTGACAACGCATGCACAACCAATTCTAGCATCTATCAAGCAATTGTCGATGACTAGGTCATCTATATATGAGTATATTGACTTAGGAGTCAAATGAGAACATTTGATCATAGGTCATACTCATCGTTTAAGAACAAGTGGGGTTGCCACTTTTATATAAAGTGTTGTTGTGTTCACA
Organism: Triticum dicoccoides; assembly: GCF_002162155.2. Lineage (NCBI taxonomy): Eukaryota > Viridiplantae > Streptophyta > Magnoliopsida > Poales > Poaceae > Triticum > Triticum dicoccoides. Next base: position 512,721,047 of record NC_041389.1, read on the forward strand.
CCATCAGACTTGCTTTAGCTCAATTCTTTAGAGTACAGCTCCCCCTAGATGTGAGATCCCCCCTAAGAGGGATGAACTTACCTTGGGTTTTGTCGATGTTGACTTCATATAGGTGTTGAAGATGTGGATGCTCAATGTTGTTGTAGATCATTTGAAGCAATCCATTGGAGTGAGTTGTACCTTCAATACCTACACGGGTTAGTCCCACAAGGAACAAACAAGGATATCCATAGTCATAGAGTGAAGTACACACAAGATGATGTCCACAAAAGCATTGGGTTACCTTGTCCCTTGTCTTACCAACAAGAGGGTTTGTGACTCCTTGAACTAGTGCATGATATGAGAGTTGTTTGCACTTCTTCTTGCCAAAATGATATGAGTGAAGTTTGTTGGTGGAGTCACCCTCAAAAACTCTCTAGTCCTTCTTCTTCCAGATCCACATCATCTTGATGGGAATCCTTGGAGCTGTAGTCGTACTTGATGAATTAGAACTTGATGTACTCTTGGGAATCCACTTGACCAAGGCTTTGGGAGCTTCTTCAAATGCATCAATCTCCTCTTGAAGCTTGTCTTTTCCTTTTATCCTGTGGTCTTGTGGTGGAAGATCATCTTGAGCTTGTGTCCCTTGAAAAGAAGTAGGATCATACTTCTCTTGTTGAGGAACAAACTTCGTCTTGGGGTATTGATCTTCTTCCCACTCAACTCCATTGGCATTGAACTTTCATTCAAAACCAACACCTTGATTCTTCCGGTGCCTTCCTTGCTTGCGTACAATTTCCTCGAATTGCTTACTCCTTGCAAGGCTCTTGTAGACACCTTTCTCTATAATTCCCTTCAATAAGCTATTTTCTTGCTCAATTGTAACTTCGCTAAGAGAATCATTAGTGGAATCAAGAGAACTACTAGAAGAAACAATATTGGATTTAGCATGGTTATTATTACTACTAGAAGAAGAATCTTGCTTACTCTTGTTGTTAGATTTAACTTGTGGCATGTTTGTAGATAAGAGTAAACGCTTGGCAATGTAAGAAGAAATTTCTTGCAAAGATAATCATTGATAGCCTTTAAAAACTCATGTTCTTGCTCAAGGTTGAGCTTTTCAAAGCGTAACTTCTCATGAGTCTTTAAAAGTTCTTGATGATCTTCCAAGGTAGTTTCATGAGCTAACTTAAGAGTGTTTAGTTCTTTAGTTAGACGCTCAATCTTCTCCTTATCATTGTCAGTCGTTTCATCTTGATTAGCATGATTAATTAACGTTCCATCATAGTTTTCATAACTAGAGTTGTCAACAAGTAAATCATCATCACCTAACAAATCATCTTCGTCACTATTGAAATTAACGTACTCGGGGTGTGATACCTTTCGGACTTTAGCCATGAAGCATCTTCCAATTCCTTCATTTGGTGAGTCAAATATGTCGTATGAGTTGGTTGACACAAGTGCTAGACCGGCAACACCTTCATCTTGAGTATATTTGGAGTCGGAGTGATAGCTTCTCCGGAGTGATGGTCAGAGTCGGAGCCGGATACCCATTCACCAACATGAGCTTGATGTCTTTGCTTTGTTTAGCTCTTTGATGACTTGTCCTTCCTTTCTGAATCCTTGCTTCTCCGGGAGGTTCCTCGCTCATAACGATCATCTCTACTCCTTCTTTCTCTTGGTGGTGATTCTTCTCTTCTACTTCTTATTTTAGATGAGTCTTCTCTTATTTTGTAGGGAGTCGTACACTCATTGGAGTAGTGTCCGGTTCTTCCACAATTCTAACATATTCGTTCACGACTCGAAGATCTTTTGTCATTGTAGGATCTTGACTTGGAACTTCTTTCCATGCTTCTACTTTTGTAGAACTTGTTCAAGTTTTTCACCATTAGGCTCAATTCCTCATTGAAGGTTTGTTTTTCACTTGATGATGAAGGTGCTTCACATGAGGCTTTATAAGCACCACTTGACTTG
>NC_041389.1:512725162-512725785 GCF_002162155.2 Triticum dicoccoides
GGAGAGGAGAAGTATGGTGGAGGAGAGAAGGGAAGATGAAATGAAGTGAAGAGAGGAGGAGAGGACCAGCCATATATACGGCATACTAATGGCGCACCGCGGGCAGGTGCGCCATTAGTAATTTTTTTTATTTTTTTGATTTATTTTGAATTTTGAAGGCGGGAAGATACTAATGGCGCACCACGGGCAGGTGCGCCATTAGTAAAAAAAAATTGATTTATTTTGAATTTTGAAGGCGGGAAGATACTAATGGCGCACCATGGTCACGTGCGCCATTAGTAAGTTTGAATTTTTTTGATTTTTTTTGCCTCTCTAGATCTTAAAAGCCCCGTATCTTTTTTTCTGTTAGGTTTTTGAGGATTTTGGAAATGTTTAACGGGGTTCCCCCGTTAAATTTGGATGTAACTTTTCGAGTAGATGATTTTTCATATAAAAAACTTTTTCATCCGAGTTAGTATGCAAAAGTTATGCCCATTTTTACAAATTCTCGCGAGATTTTGCAAATGAAGTCAAAATTCATATTTGCAAATTTTCCCAACAACTAGGCCACATATCACATGGGAAACTTATTTTCTTTTATTTTTTTGACATTTTTATCATTTTGTTTTATTTTTTTTAAAACT